>NW_026856309.1:0-14004 GCF_026571515.1 Ruditapes philippinarum | reverse complement strand
TCCCTCCACAAATACATGACGTATTGTCTTTCGAACATAACGGATGTAAACAAGAGAAAAGGAGTAGTCTTTGTTGAACGCACTTTTTTGGAATTAATATCAAGCTTTCAACAAGGTCATATTTGTTTCCTATACTGACGAGAATATGTATCATTTACTCTTATTTTTTTTAAATATTTATCACTTGACAGTTTAAAATTGCTTGTAAATTGGAATTTATATCGCGTAAAATCAAAACCGTACGCGCATCGCACGGCGCATGTTGTTTACAACGTGGGGTACCCATCGGGGAAATTTAATGTGTATATTACCCGTCTGGCTCGGTAATATCAATTTTCTTTCGGGTGATCAATATCCAATCAAAAAGGCGGAAAAAATCTGGAAGGGTAATAAAATGATATACTTACTGTGCACCTTATGGATATAGTTGTTGTTCTGGTCTATAATCAAATCTGCCTGTCATAGCACCATAGTTTTCAATAACTTGGTGACCATAGTTATCATATGAACGTTTGTAGTCCTTCATCATTGCCCCATATGTAGAAAGCAAAATATTTACATAAATAGATAACCATTTAATTGGAAAGGTGACATGTTAAAGGCGATCTATGATAAAACGCTTAACAATGAAGAGACTACTCACCTCAAAAGACCAATGATTAATTCTGGTATAACTATGTGATGGCCTGCCGATTGGACAGTTGTCGACAAACATAGTACAGGTGGTGTTGGTGACAAGGTCAGCTTAGTTCTTACACCTGTACTTGCAGCGTGTGGGCTGAAGGTATGCTTGTTAAGGTCTGCTGGTCATGAAAATAAATGTTCTTACTTATCACTTGTTAGTTTCATAATCCATATTAAAGAAGTTCATGAAACCATACAAATGTCAAGATTTTTCTTGGTATTAAAATATGAATTTCAAAGATGGTCTATTAAGCATCTTCTTATACACCTATGCACTCAACATTTATGTAAGTACAAATCAATTACAGGTATTTTACATGCATTAAATTAGCATACCAAGGCTACTTTTCGGTAAAATGAACACATATCTATTTATCATATTATGGTGTACACTAAATTCTGAAGAAACAAAAACGGCAGAGTACTGCGACTTTGACATATTTTGAAAAAAAAAAGTTTCCAAAGCACATGAAACTTAATTGATTGTAGTCAACCTATTGTATAATGAACAATTGTAAAGGTTAGGAGTTTGCTTGTGTGGAGAATCATTTTCCTCACACTGTGACATGATTATTAATTGTTATATGTTTTACAATATAATGAGTCCATTTGGTCGGGTGTGATTGTGTTGTTTATAATTTATATATAACCATATTTGTATGTTCACATAACCAAATCCCTTAACCGAAATCTTTGGAGGGTATCTCGTTTAGGGCAATTTGTCGACCTGGTACACTGTATTGTATCGAAGGAATACACAGAACAAAATCATAGTTGGACTAAAGAAAGATTTTAGTTAAGAACAGTTAAACTAGTAGAGTCATATTTGGAAACAGCAACATTACATAACCGGTAGCATTAAGCAAACACTTTAAAGGGACTATGATGATTGGATGCTTTAGGTACCAATGATATCAGGTAGAGGTCTTGAACACACTGGTGGTACATTAGACAAGATGAGAAGATGAGGACATGTTGCGAATATTGACGAAAGCTGGATGTTGTATTGTTAGTCAAACAAGTCAGCTTGTACCTGCTGATAAAACTTTGTACCGTTTACGAGACGAAACTAAAACAGTAAATGAGCATTGACTAATTACGGGTAAGATTAGATTTCATATGAGTAACAGACTAATGTTATGGACCCACTTGAAAGTTACTACTTAAATGGAATTAGGAGGTCCGTTTATAGGTTCTGTTCTGGTTCATGTACTAGTTGCTAAGTATGGCCATTGCTCATGGTCAGGTAATGGCCACTATTGATTTTTATGCCATTTGTACAAAGGTCACAGTGACACTTTGCACTACCAAGAAGGTAGTGACATTTTCCATGGCCGGCTTTTGAAATCCTCTTGATTTTCAGTACTAAATGGAGGTCACTGTTACATCTTATTAAAAATCTGTGACTGATCAATAACTTGAGTAGATATAAGGAATAAACCGTAGTTTATGAAACTTTGTCTTATGATTGCACGTGGGTCTTTGATGTTGTCGAATCCTATATATTTGAGGTAATGCGTTAAAGTCCTGGTGGCGGTTTATGTGAATCCTGTATTGTTATTAACTAAAAAGGTGTTGATTTTCTTGTTTTTGCTTTTGTTGCAACCACAAGCATACTCAGTGCTACCTATGTAGAAGTATTAAAGTAAACCATAAATGTAGTTCCGGACGGGTTGCCTTCAACTGTTGCGACACAGAAAATGCAGCCACCTTTTATCCCAGAGGGATAGTAAAAGCAACTAAATGGGTAAACTGTTTCTTTTTCATTTGGAAAGAATTATATATGATCATTAAAACGTTGGGTATAAAACTTTAGTAAATTATATTAGTAACATATAAAAACCAGTGTCTAAAAGCAATATACGAAGAACATTAAATAGTGTAGTATAAATCAGTCATCGACACTTTAAAAGACTGATTTGAAACCTTCAAACTTAAGTTGTGACAGAGGAGCTAAGGTGGCCTTACCTGCATTATATCAGGTATGAACAGGCATCTTATATATAGAGCATTGGACCCCTATCAGTCATCTGGCTTGCTTGTTCACATGAAAGATTCCAAGGTCCTTAGTGGGATTCAAACTCGCGGCGTTGACTGAAAACAGATTCAAAGTAAAAAAACTATATATCCATGAAAATTTCATGTACCTATATACTGTAATTTAAAAAGAACATGCACAGTGGATATGGACGTTTATTTTATGATTGGAAATACATATAGATTCATCAACTTTCCAAGTTTTTTAAGTATTGTCATTTCCATGTAATTACTTTTAAGGTCAAAGCAGGAAACAGTTTGGGTGTCAAAACAGTTGCTTTAATTACTGACATGAACTCTCCCCTGGGTAACATGATTGGTAACGCTTTAGAAGTGGCTGAATCTATAAAATGTCTCGAAGGAGAAGGACCAGAGGATCTGATCGATTTAGTAAAATATTTAGGTATTGTAATAAAAAATAAGTACAAACAACTACAATAGACGATACAAATTGCATGTTTAATATAATTTTTCAAATATGCTAAAGGATTCGAAACCTCATTGGCTTTGTCTTTTACAACATTATAATAATATTGTGAAGATACAAATGTTGTTCAAGGGAAATAATACTATCCATGTTATTATTCTTGTAATGATTAAATCATTTCTGCTTTGTGTTTTTTTTTCATAAGCAGTAACGTTTGTTTGAGGTGGTTGCGCATGCACTATTCATATACATAATATTGTACAAATTGAAATTCATTTTTAAAAATGAAATGTTGTTACTTAAAAACCCTGAAATCAGATATATCTAGTGAATATAATTAAATTGCAAGAGTGTTTACAAGGTTTGCATATATTGGGGGGTGTGACCAAGTTTTTGACCCCAGGTAAATCATATTCAAACTTGACCTAGAAATCATCAAAACAAACTTGTAGACCAATTTCCAGGATATTTTGAACAAAACATTAGCCACTAGAGTGTAAACAAGATTTTTCTATTTTTAGCTCCTGTGACCTACTTTTTCATCCGAGAAGATCCATGTTAAACTCATGTAAGTATTTACATAGGCAAGCATCCTGTCCATGTTTGATGACAAATGAGTCAAAAATGTGACACTTAGAGAGTTAACAAGGTTTAATCTATTTTTAGCTCCTGTGACCTAGTTTTTCATTCGAGATGACCCATGTTCAAATCATCCGAGCAATCATGTAGACAAGCATTCTGACAAAGTTTGATGATTATTTAGGCAAAAATGAGACCGCTAGAGTGTTAACAAGGTTTTTCTATTTTTAGCTCCTGAGACCTAGATTTTCATCCGAGATGACCCGTGCTCGAACTCATCCGAGCTATTATCTAGATAAGCATCATGACAAAGTTTGATGATGATTGAGGCAAAAATGTGACTGCTCGAGTGTTAACGAACAAGTGTGGACGGACGACGGACAAAAGACATTCAACGATTCTAAAAGCTCACCCTGAGCTAGCTCAGGTGAGCTAAAAAGCTAAAGTCAAATGCCCTGAGCTCAAATCATTTGCCACCCTCACCATCCTCTGCAAGTTTGAATTCCGCCATATTTATTTACATCTTGAAATTGACGAAAATTCCCTGGATGCTAGTGTTTCTACTCAGGCCTGAAATAATGGATGGAAGGTGGTCTCTCTTTTCAACAAAGAGACTTGGTAGTGCCTAAGTGACATAAAATTGTACATTGTTAAGTTACTGGCTAGGGAAAGCAAAATTGAATTTCAGACACTTCTCATTTCAACTCTTATTATAAGATGCTAAGATAGTTTCTACAACAAACGAGTATTACGTTTCTAATGTTCCCCGATAAAATGTTAAAACGTATTGTTAAAATGATGAGCTGTGAATATCAACAAATAATATAAATATCATGAAAAAATACATTAAGAACAAGAATACAAGAAAACTTATAGATGGGATCGTATCATAAAATTGCGCTGTTACATGGTATCACTTAATAACATGAACCTTTTCCTATATTTCGTATTGTAGTTTATGGACACTTGTTTCGCTTTTGTCGTTGTTACTTGAGATTCAAATATGAAATTATGTTATTGATTTGCAAATTACGACCATTCTCCTTGGAATAGATTGTAATTGTTATGTGTTTTTTTTTCTTTTTCAAGAAATGTTTAAGAAAAATATCGTCAAAATAAACGTATTATTATTGTTTTTTAATACTTGTACTCGACCAGTTTTGATCTTTGTTATAAAATACATTTTTGAACTTCTTATTTTTTATGTGCTTTTATATTTCTGTGTTCGTGCATAATAACATTAAACAAGGAACACACAAAATTTTATACAGAATCATAAAATCTATATTTTTTTCAATTATCCATTTAGTATATTACAAATACGGAAGACTTTTTGTTTTTATAAACTTTTTAATAACTTTTAATAACAGATATTAATGCGTTTAAAAAATCAAGGTCGGAAACGTTCGAACAAATGCAAGAATCTCTTACTTATTCAAATATTTACTTTGGTTTAGAATGATTTTTAAAATGTTATTATGATTTTCATATTTTTTACTCTTTATTCAATTTCACACAGAGATTGTTCCGTTTTTGTTGGTACAAACTATTCGACCTTTTAGTATGAACTAATTTTGCTTCTCCGTTTTCTTTAAGTCTTCTTTTTGTTTATTGTAAAACCCTAATTTTCTTTAGCACCTTGAGGTAACTCACTCCCCCTGCATCTTAATGTTGTCATGTTTTTGTTAAACATCTGTTGCAAGAATTTAAATCGTAAATAAAGAGTAGCATAGAAAAAAAATCATTTGTATTTAATGCAAATCAATCGAAATGCAGTGCATAATTGGATCTGATTCTGGAAACTGAGATCCTATTAGAACAATGAAAAAACCTTTAGTGGGAAATAGCATGTTCACGAATTTTATGGAAAGCGCAACATCATTTATGTCCCCTGGCACCGGTTTATGTTGTAATCAAACTTTCACAATCAATTTTTCCGATGAACCAAACATTATAAGTGATATACCTTACTGCTAATGCTGTTTTTCTTGTGCTACAAAAATCTTACAAGTTAAATGTTGATGTTGCACATCAAAGACACCGCCAAATGACGTGAACAGTCACAGGTAATGTACAAAATCAAAATTGAAAATCTTTCTCTATTACAGTTGAATATCGACGCACTAATCAGTTTTTTCCATGTTCTTGGTATGTGTCTGAAATTCTGAAATGTTTGTCTGTTGCGACAAACATTGAATGTCTGGTCGAAGCAAGATTAATTGGATAACAAGTAAAATTGAAATGATTGGTAAACTTAAAATAAATTCAAGACAATATGTGCCGAGAATATGTCCATTTAAATATTGGTCCGAATTGCATAATGTTCGGATGATTTTGAGTAAAGTTATAAGTAATAAGTAAACAATACGTTACTTAGAATTGATACATAATATATACATATATTTATATATATTTTCAAGATAAGATAAACCCCAAAAAGAATATATACTTAAGGACAATGAAAACGCACGCCCTTACTATATGCATTTTATTATATGAAAACAAAAACTAACGACTCCATTAGATATATATCATAACTTTAATACAAAACGCAAACTTAACAACTGAAAATAATTCAAAATAGTGAAATCAAATGTTCATCAGAATATGGAAGAACCTTAGGTGAAAATCCCAAATTCACACTTTTTCATCACAGTAATGCAAACTTAACAAAGGCAAAAATCCAAAATAAAAATCCAAAACTCATAAATGTCTATTCGTAATGTCACCGTCAGGGTCTTTAGAAACGACAATATCCTCCATCAGCGTCTCTTACAGATGTACATCGTCGCCTAATAGACCCTACGGTGTGGATAGTCGCCTGTCGAATCTGACGCCATCAGCCTGTATTGTAGTGCAAAAACGCTCGTGAAGCCAAGAAATTGTAGACCGATGGACACCAAAACTGTTGGCGCTTTGATAATACAAAATTTTATTGTAAGATAGACCAGACTGAATCTGTCCTAAATCTACCCTGCGGTTAATTCTTTGTAGAACCATTGCATACAATTTGCTAGCAATTCTTAAGTAGTGATGAAATTAAGCACCTTTTATAGAGGAAAGTATGTATATACAATTTCAATGTAAGCTTTTACGATTTCTAAAACTGACAATTGGCATATTTTTAATTTTCATTTTTATAAAAATTTGAATTGCTCATTTGCGTCTAACATTTCTAGGATGGTGTAAAAAAAAAAAACAAGTTAATAATTAACAGTTTAAAAAATAAATAATTTTATTTCATAAAGTTTAAATCTGTTTCCTGTTGTGATCTTATCACAATTAGCCAAAAGTGTTACTTTTGATTTTTCAAGTACTGTCTTTATCATGAAATAACTTCATTAAAATGCAATTATATTTTCATAACTTTGGTATCTAAATGACCGGAATGCATTCGATAAATGAAACTGTGAAAAATATTTAAAAGAAATATATTTTCCTTGTTAAAATGCCATTATCCCGACCGTGCGTTTTCATTGTCCTTAAGTATAAAATACTTTGCAAATAATATGTTTTGGGTAATTTGTAATTCTGGCTATCGTTTGTAACTATGAATCTATCTTTTGACAAAAAAAGATTTTAGGTCGTAAAAAAAGTATCTATATAATTCTTAAATATAGCTTGCTCTCTCAAAATTATAAATTGGTACTTTATATATTGCTGTGCTCCTGTAGTATTTGGTATTTGTTTTGTACTCTACAGTTGTATATACATGTATATCTTTTCAGAAAAAAGGAAAATAATGTTAGTTGCAAGTGAATTACTATCTTTCGTTGAGCAAAGTTCTTAAATTGCCATACTTTTCAAAATACAGAAAACGTTAAAATGTTGGTTTTACTTTCTTTTACTGAATACCTTATTCATTGGATGTTTGCCCTTATTATATCTTAAAATCACTTTTAAGAATGGCGGTATAATAAGTCTGTGTAGGTCATTGATTGTTCTTTCATAACTTGAAAGGAAACGGGATACACTATTTACAAAACCAAGATAATATTCATTTATAAAGTGAGAAATTTATGATAATGCCATATTTATCATTAAATTCATTTAAACTTTAACATTGTCCGTCTGTTTGCAAAACATCACCTATGACATGTTCACCTGCATTAAATCAGGTTTTGAAGAACACATATTGATTGCCATTAGTTATCAAAAGGTTATTGAAACGGGTCACGTGAATTAGTGGGCGGGGATCCCTTCTCTCGCGTAATGGCAATTAGATAAGAAAATAACTCATTTTCATTTGCTTCTAAAGGTTTATGCAGTCAAAGTGTCCTTTGAAAAAATCGTTTTTATTTCTCTAATCTTTATTTCTATATACAAATACCACAATTGACCAATTTCTTTATATCAAAAATAGAGCATGCTTAACTTATCCATTAACCATTGATGATTAAAAATTCTTCTTATCCAACATATCTTTAAAGAGTAAATTTATGCTTCAACGTCATCATTCCAAGACCACCTTTATCAGTGTTTTACCACAAGACTTATTGTTTAAGTTTTCATTGAATCAGTCAGACAGATTCTCTGAATGTTTCCTTTAAGTTTTTATTTCTTTGGGTCGTCAGACGAAACAAACAATGGTAGCGAAATTGATATGCTTGCTGATATGCTTATTTGCAAAAACCGAAAGAAGTCCGAACTTCTCGAAGCGGTTCCTTCCCTTTATGAGTACACTAACGCCGAAAAATTAAGGGGAGATCACTGTGTAAAGATTGTCAAATGACAGGCGCATTAATTTCAAGCGTTCTCGTAGTAGAAAAAAATAGTTCCCGATTGGTCGAAGAATTCTAATATTGGGTAATTCTTCACAGATATACATGCTTATATTAAGCTCCATGATTATTTACATCAGTGTTAAATAACAGGTTTACCGTTACGAAATATCTCGAAATAAATAGGGATTACAAACCCTAATTCAGAATGATGTCGTTTTCTTCAGGCTGTTTTCTTATAACTTCCCCGTGGTCGAGGGGTTACACGCTCGTTTAAGAAGCGAGAGTTCTGGAATTCAAATCTTAGTCAAGGCAACTCATGTTGTTTTTTTTTGTTTTTTTTTTTTATTTTCATTATCTTTTTTTATTTTTTTAAAAATTGTTTAAGCCAAATAAACATTGAATCGAATATCAGTGTTGCAGTTAGCCTTATAGCCAATTTACTACAGTTATAATATTGGAAACAACACTGATGGCACTTTACAAAAACACATTGGTTTATAATCTCGCAACCTTCACCGTTCTGACATTCTAAGACCCAAACAAATCCAGTGCCTTCTGTGCTTTGATTAATAATATTAAGATTTGGAGTTGGCAATGTTGTAAATAAATGTGTGAAAATAGATAACAATAAAGACCTTACGTCCAAGAATCTTCCAATAGGAGGATAAATTCAAATGGAAAATATAAATCTTAATATTCATACCTGTACTTATATTCAAAAGTGAGCAACAATAAAAATAGCAGTGAATCATTTTTATGTTAAGAGTTACATGTATGAGTTTCAAATCTATAGACTATATAAGATCTTATTTGGTTTGCTAATAAGAAAATACACAAAGTTGTGAACGAGTCCCGAGTACAAGGATTCAGTAGTCAGAGACCTAATATATTTGACCGTGGCAGAATGATTTAAGGTAACTAAACCATTCATGATAGATTAAACCATAAAAATCACAAAGATGAATGGATAAATCTTTATTATTTAAAATTATTAAAGGTCCCATTGACTTCAGACATACTTTAATTTTTATTCCTCAAAAGCCCTTTAATTAAGGTGTACTTTTACAATATCCAAAATGGTTCTCATTACCAATTACCTGAACAATCTCTTTCATCTGATAAGTACAGTTAAAGTAGTGAATAACTTTATTTTTGTATGGAAGTCCAAATACTACTTTATTTTCATTTTGCTACTTTTGTGACACAATATTTCACAGTTATCGCTACTGTTTCAGGTAACAAACATCTAACATTTCTTTAAAACATTATTTAAGCATTATGAAATTCATGCTTGCCTTTTTTTATTAAGTACACATTGCAAAATGTGTCTGTAATTCAAATATTAACATATTATTGGTTCGAGTCTAAGTCAGGCTGTACATTTTTCTCATTCAATGTAAAATTACTGCATATAGTTCAGAGTGTAATTGCATTGATCTGTAGCCCTGAGAAATATTATAACAATTTAAATAAAGCAGGAATAATTGCCATGTATCAGGCCAATTTCCTGATAAATATTTTTGTTTCTTTCTCTTCTTTTATTGTGAGTAATGATTGGCAGAAGTTCAAACCTTTCTATGCTTAACCTGCACAAGTTTCATTCATAAATGATGTTACCTTTACATGCTGAATCCACAAATTTCTCCTATCGCTAGTAATATATTAACATAGAAACTGGACAATACGATATACATTTCTAATAGCATGAAGTACCTGACCACTGATCAAGTAGCACAATCGTTTCCCCCAAATTAGGATGCATGTTTTACCAAGATTCGGAAAACTGTATAAATTGAGCCCGCATCCCGCAAACCGCAGTTTCGGATAGCGGAGTTCAGTATTTTACTTCTTATTTCAGGTAAGCTAAAAGTTCTTCTTAAAAATTTATAAATCTGTTCATATTATTTGTTAGTTTTGTGTATTCATAATTTCTTAGAAATACATAGAGCAAAATTTGGATAGTTATGATTTATTAAAAATATTCTGCTAAGGAACTTTTGTTTTTATTTACAAATGGTACATACAATTTTATTTACAAACGGTACTTACAATTTATATTAAAAAATATTAACTTTATATATATATGTTTTACATTACAATCTATGCAATATTGTTAAGTATTCATATGTTCATGAATTACAGTTTTGTACAATATAATAATATGATTTGAAAATAAAGTTTCGGATAGCGGAGTTCAGTATTTTACTTCTTATTTCAGAATATATGTCAGTCTTCTCTAAGAATCAGATCCCGAGTTATTCCCCAGGTCGTTTGTGTATTAAGATCAAATAAAAGGAGTAAACTTGATAATTTTAAAAGTGAAGTTATCAAACTAGAAATAAAAATAACACCGAGAAAACGGCTTAATACATGGATCAGAACTGTTCACGTTTTAGAGGAGTAGATGTGTGAGCAGCCGTATAGCTCAAAGGGTAGAGCAGCTCTACGTATTCTAAGGGTCCCTGGTTCAGACCTTGTCAGGCTGCACATTTTTATCATCCTGTAACAAAATTACCAATTGATAGGACAGAAGATATGAAATAATTAAATATTCAATCAAAATTAGACTAAAATAGTTTATTTTTTATCTGCATTATACATTTTATAATGATGTTGCATAGGATTATACAAAATTGATTAAGTTGTGTAAGATTTATTGGTGGAAAGACAGTTAAAACACAATATTGTCATATATATGTACAAAACAACTACCAAATTATAGAAATCATAATTGTTTGCAGATGTGGATCCAAGATTTTACACCAGAGTAGGTTTGTAAAATTTCAATAAGGGGCATAATACATATGTCAGTGTGTATTTGGTATTTTACTAATTTTCCAAAGAGATCATTAGTGAAATCTTTCAAAAAAGATAAGTCCTTAATGCAATATTATATTCATTGGCACAATACGATTTCTATGATAATCTCTCTTTAGAGCATTCCGTTACAGACCAAATGATTTTATTGAGATTGCGAAATATCCAGGCCATGTCACGGGGAGGAACTCTTTCACGTATGGTGGCTGATTTCTGCCATTTCGTGTCTCCGTCATCTAAAACCACGTGTTGGAACTACTTTCAATTCTTATTAAGTCCGTTAAATCCGAGATTATTATAAATAATAGCCATGCCGAGGAGAACCGATAAGGGTCTAATTAACTGAGTCGCTGACCTCCTATTTGGGCTTTCAAGAGAGACGTGAAGTTTATACTCAACGGTTAAATAAACGCCATTGAAGATATAGAATTAAGTTTTCAAATACAGGTGTTTTCATTGGACAAAGACTTAATAAATGTTAAAATATTTTGTTTATTTTATTTCCTATTATATCTTGTAAACTGTTTTGATTTTAATATAGTTTTAAGATAAAATCGTACACGAATTACTTTTTTTAACTTGATATCAGATAAAGCCAAGCGGGAGACATTCCATTTATACATTGATGTGTGGTTTAAAGTGTTCTTCGTACGTTGTAAATTATCTTTATATAACCCCACCTGTTTAAATGAGTCATATAAACTTAGGGTATTTACCCAATAAATTTGTCACGTATACAGATATCTATTATATAAACGTTTTTAAAAGTAATGCACATGTGCTACAAGGCTGTTATAAAAAGTGATAGTGGGCTAGGCCTCAAGCGCTACTTAGTCCACTAAAGATAAACAATGGCTAGTCGTGTTTAAAACACGAGAAAAAGACTTAGGGAGCAGTCGGTGTGCGTGCAGCCAGGGCTAACATGGTAAAAACGCGATGGTACGTTGATGAAATCGCGATGGTACGATGGTGAAAGCGCGATGGTACGATGGTGAAAACGCGTTGGTACGATGGTGAAATCGCGATGGCACGATGGCGAAAACGCGATGGCACGATGGTGAAAATGCGATGGTACGATGGTGAAAGCGCGATGGTACGATTGTGAAAACGCTATGGCACGATGGTACGATGGTGAAAACGCGATGGTAAGATGGTGAAATCGTGATGGTACGATGGTGAAAACGTGATTTAGCATCGCGTTTTCTACATCGTATCATTGCGCCATCGCGATTTCACCATCGTACCATCGCGTTTTCACCATCGTGCAATCGTGATTTCACTATCTTACCATCGTACCATCGCGTTTTTTCACCATCGTACCATCGTGCATCGCGGGTATAGACAAAAAAATCACTATTGTTCAAAAGGAACACCGTACTGAATACATTATTTGGAATAGAGTGTATATGGAAACAAATGAATATTTGCTAATGTCATTAATGATTATACAAGATGATGGGCTTTACTTAAAAATATAGAGCAGGACCACTGGAGGTTCCAGCACAGATTCCATTGAATCACCTGATAGAAATGGTGCAGTGTATGTTAGGTAATTTCCATCAAGTACGAGAACTAAAATTTAATGATATATTTGTCAACTTCTGTCATGACTCAGAAATGTACTTCCACTGTAAACATTTACCTTTTATACCAAAAAACGACACTTCTCGCAGGGACATAAAATGATGAACTACATTAACAGCCTTGAAAAAATTCCATAATGGCCACATCCGTCTAGCTTTTCAGAAGACTTAGCAATGTTTTGTATAAAACCAGCCGGTTTCCACAGTTACACATAAACGACGTACCCGAAAACCATGTTCATTGTCAACCAAACTCTTGTGTTTATCACAATGATGAACGGTGTTTATATGAACGGTGTTTATCACAATGATGAACGGTGTTTATCACAATGATGAACGGTGCTTATACAATGATGAACGGTGTTTATCACAATGATGAACGGTGCTTATCACAATGATGAACGGTGTTTATCACAATGATGAACGGTGCTTATCACAATGATGAACGGTGTTTATCACAATGATGAACGGTGTTTATCACAATGATGAACGGTGTTTATATGTACGGTGTTTATCACAATGATGAACGGTGTTTATTACAATGATGAACGGTGTTTATCACAATGAGGAACGGTGTTTATCACAATGAGGAACGGTGTTTATCACAATGAGGAACGGTGTTTATCACAATGATAAGCGGTATTACTGACCATGATATGCTCCTGCATTCTGCAGTTCATGTACAAGCTAGTCAAGAAGACTGGTATATACTTTTCAGTTATAAACTTTTTTCACTTTAAAAATATTGATGATTTAAATGCCTCTTTCTTAATAGCTGGGTGGTTCCAGATGAAAAAAAATACATTTTATACAATATTGTTAGTATGGGCACATTCTTTAATTATCCTGGGCTTCGATATATCAAGACCAGCTGCCCTTTTTGGGATTAAGATTACATGTATTTAGTAGTTTTAATACCCCTTTCATATTGTCATGCAAATGAACCGTTACTGCGACACAAAGAGTCTATCCTGAGGCATGGCTGCACTTTTGTCACTTACAAAAATAGTCGAAAATGGTTTAGAATGCAATAATCGCGGAATAGGACAACTCAAAAAGAGCCAATTATCAAACTTTAATTGAAACCCCAAGATGTTAAGAAGTGCAGTATTTTGTTTTCTGGTTTGTCACAGACCATATTGTACATGCCCCC
>NW_026856308.1:0-109925 GCF_026571515.1 Ruditapes philippinarum | reverse complement strand
CTTCAAACTGAAGGTATAAATATTTCGTAAGTAATTTATTAGTTTTTCTAAGTAAGTTGAATCTCTAGTCCCAACTAGTACTCTTCAACCTGCTTCGTATTATAAACAAGGCTATATAGTTTACATTAGGTAACTGATGCAGTGCAACAACGTTAGTGACGTGCGTATTGTTGCAAAAGCAGGTAGCCATTTATATGAGTTATATGTAAGACTGTGTGTGGCTATATTAAGAAAAGAACCGAAAATTAACATATCACTCAATACCAATTTTCTGTACTAGTCTATGCCGGGGGTGACGAACTAATTGATAATTAACTACTCTTTCTACTTCCGGTTGAATCTGAAGAAATGCTTAATGGTATTACGAGGGAAGCCTAGATGCCTATTGTGGTTAATCCGGGAATAGCCATGATGGCTACTCCCGGATTAGCCTTGACCATTGAAAATGACTTATTGAATCAGCAATATAGTATTCTATTTTTTATCTATTTTAGTGTTAATTTCTAAGATAAACAATATAAGATGAAAGTAAATTTCATCACACGTTCATTTATTCTTCATGGATCCATATATTTTGACTATTTGAAAATTTCTTATTACTCAGCAGTATTAGTTATAATATTTTTTTTATTTCCTAACAGACATAATTATACATGCAACATATCCATTTGGTACGAATTCTGAAAAGAAAATTCATCAAGAAATGCTATTCTCCCCATTAGACATGCCGTTAATTACCAATGATCACCTTTAATGTAAAATTCAAAAACTTTAACCTAAACACATTAAAGGGACCCCACTGAGGTTTTTTGACATAATGGGACTGAAAATATTTTTCCCAGATAAATGTACCATTTGATGTAGGTTTAAACCACTAACCTTTGTGCAAAACTTCAGATCATTCGCGCACTTCGTTTATCCAGAATAATTATTCAAATTGTAAAAAATGACCCAAAATGAAAAGCGTTTAAACGCTTTTCACTCAAATCTGTCTAAGATCATTATAAAAACACGATTTTCAATTTATTTCAAAGTATATTTCTTAACTACCTTTGCGTATGATACTGTATAGTGTCCAAGCTCATTTATATAAGAAATTCCATTTTTATTTTTTAGGCTTTTAAACCTCAGTGGAGTCCCTTTAACATTGAGACGACAAAACCGTTGAGCAATCGCATCCAGACCATTGCATCATTATCGTTATTCTTCTTATTATTAATATTATAATTATTTTTATTACTAATTTTCTTCTCAAAACTCAAAACTGATGCTCACACTCAAGACCATGAATTTGTGCAAATTATGCTGAGGTATTCGGATGGTTTAATTTTCGGCATTGATTTCAATCATTTAATATGTAAATACTTAAACTAAAACTTACATTTTATAATGTAAGAAAACCAAAATCCTAGCCTAATGACAGAAAGTCATAGGTTTAAACTACTGCAATTTGAACGATATCCATATTTTTTTTGAAATTATTGTTTGACGTTGAAAATGGAAATTGTGCAACCCGATCCTTTAAAATGGCAAATGTTTATTCATTAATTCAAGCAATTAATGTTCCTGCAAAGGATGAAAGCAGATTTAATGTCCAAATAGGCATATTCCCTAGATTTTGAACTATATTAACAGCTAAACCAAGAGCGTAGATCTAGTTCATTTAAACTCGAGTGTAATATACACGGGGGTGGAACCCCATATGAATCTCAAAAATGAGCATCGGTAAAAATGATATGTGAATTTCCGCTGCACCAGATGTGAAGCATAACACCAGATATGACTGGAAAAATAGGCCGATCGCAGGGTAAGTTTTCATTTTTTTAAACATTTATATAAAATTCAATCCTTTTTTTAAGAAAATCGAAATGTGATTCTACCCTCCTGACTCTCCTCTATATTACCCATTTATGTTTTAGATTTCTATGCAGTCTTCATCGAGATATTTTTTCCGTCGTGGGTTCTGGTGTGTCCAAAACATGCAATGTAAATGAAGAAAATGTCACTAAACGGACTCAAAAAACAGAGATTTTACAAAATGTCACTACAGGTCGATGCTAAACATTCAAACAAATCCTGGTTTAAACATTTATTGAGATTTGGCTACATACAAGGGAATCGCTGCTCAAAATTGCATTTGAGCTCCAGATGTGCTGAAGAGATTCATAAGTGATGTAGAAAACCATCTACAAAACTACTCACCACTTCCATATAATCATTGAATAGCCAATGTATAGAAACAATATAGGTCTTGCAACTTTGGCTGAAAGTTCAATTGTAACATTAGTGTGTTTGATTACCGCAGTGACAGAGCTTACTAGCTTATGCTAGCATTAGAAATACTAAAAGGCCCGAGTATATGAAAATGTTGGCGCAGAGCGGATAGTACTCTTATGATAAACAATTCACTAATAAATGATATGTAACTTGGACAAACCAAACTGAAAGTATTGAACTTTGTAAAGCTATTGTGTCATATAATATGTGTCTATAATAATGTTTGCATTCATAAAAATATATATCACTTTTATATTCCACAAGTTAAAGTTATAGCGACAGACTGTTATGTGTAAATATCATGGCCTGATGCGACATCGAAGGTTTTCTTTACAGAATTTGGGTCGAGAACATTGTCTGTAAGGAAAACCCGAGATGCCGCCCCAGGTCATGATATTTCTACATAATAGTCGAGTTCAATATATTATAACTGTTTTATCACATGATAAACAGAAATGAAAATTTAAATAAACATAAAATTAAATTTATGATTGGCTTCTCTCCTTAAATTAAATTCCCCACCCGAAACTCGGTTACTTTTTATGTAACATGTCAATTACCGATATTGTAAACCTCTCATCACATGAGCCAATCAGAAGTGTGTTGGGTGTTCATGACCAACATTGCTGTAAATAATTGGGACGCGACAGTACAACACTAACCGCCGTTTCATCAGCATTTTAATGGCATGCCAAAAGATGGATTTTTAAATTTATATCAATAAGTCTATTATTAACGATTATTGTTATTTTCTCGGGGACTTGCAATGGATAATATTGCAAGTAATGCTACTAATGAAAAGATTCATAGAGGCAGTGCCTCCTAGCACAAAATAACATGAAAAAAATAAAAGGTTTATAAACAAGTACGTCCATGCACCAGACAAAACTTTATGCAAACCCATTTCCACATTACATATCCCATTAATAAATTTGTTTTTTGCTGTTGTAGTTGTTGTTTTTTTTGGTTTTTTTTGGGAGAGGGGATTACAGAGCAGGCATAAAATTCAGATAGGCATTGACCCATAATTGCGACTGTGGGCATGAAGTGAACCATGCAAATATTCTGCAGGGACGTTTCATGATGTGGAAAATAAATATGCAAATCTTCTTTGATCTTTTTTTAAAAGTTTATTACTTACTTTCTTACAGCATCATAACAAATTCAAACACGCTTCACATTACTCCTCTATTAAGCAGACAGTGCAGTCGAGTGAATAATTAATTAATTAATTAATGCATGGTGGCATAAAAAGGGAAAGATTGCAGTACACACGACGTCAATAAGTCAAAATAAGCAAGGCCTTACCACCATATATACGTATTTTCAAAACCTTTCGTATGCAGAATGTCTTATATATCTTTTTATATGGATACTTTGTTATTCAAGCTCGTCTCGTGAAAATGTGACTTTTTCGGATAATAGTATTTATTACAGAATGATACACAATAGAATAAATCTTGATTGCTGTATGAAAGTGATGCGTAATTATGTTGCTAATTTTTTATGTTATGCACATCAGCACATCAGGAGCTCAAATGCAATTTTGAGCAGCGATTCCCTTGTATGTAGCCAAATCTCAATAAATGTTTAAACCAGGATTTGTTTGAATGTTTAGCATCGACCTGTATGACATTTCGTAAAATCTCTGTTTTTTGAATCCGTTTAGTGACATTTTCTTCATTCATATTGCATGTTTTGGGCACACCAGAACCCATGACGGAAAAAATATCTCGATGAAGACTGCATAGAAATCCAAAACAACAATGGGTAATATAGAGGAGAGTCAGGAGGGTAGAATCACATTTCGATTTTCTTAAAAAAAGGATTGAATTTTATATAAATGTTTTAAAAGATGAAAACTTACCCTGCGATCGGCCTATTTTTCCAGTCACATCTGGTGTTATGCTTCACATCTGGTTCAGCGGAAATTCACATATCATTTTTACCGATGCTCATTTTTGAGATTCATATGGGGTTCCACCCCCGTGATATAGACATAATGTTACATCTCTGGAAGACAGGGGAAATGATCAAAAAGTTAAAGAACTGTGATGACTACATGCAAGTCTATCAATAAACACATGTTTTCCCATTTTAAATCATTAACTGACTTTCATTTTATGAAAATAAAGGTCATTGATGTCTTATAACTTAAAGGTAGTCGACTGAAGAGATTTTTGACATGACAGTACTGGAAATAATTTTTAAAATCATTTTAACATTTTGATACAGTAATAGATAATTACTAATGTGCAAAATTACAGATAATTCGCTCACTCCGATTTTTTTTTAAATTGAGCATATCTACGTAACGTTATTGTGTGTGTGTGTGTGTGTGTGTGTGTGTGTGTGTGTGTGTGTTGGTGCTCTTGTAAGGACCAGCAACTGAGGACATTTGTCAGGAATAACAGCAACGAGTGAGGACATGACCGACAATTGAGCCCATCCTCAATTGACAAAAATATTTTATACTCTAAAAATGCTTATTTTTTGCTAAAACATGTAAAAAAATGGTAATCAAGTTGTGTCCTCGGTTGGAGGTCTCATATGATGGGTGTGTCGGGGCTGTGTGTCGACCTAAAAAAGTAGCCATTTTTGAACTTCCCACTCGGCGAATTATTGCGTCCTCAATTGCTGGTCAGATTTGACAAAACTGGAATACAGCATTTCTATTGGTTGAAATTAATGCCAAAAAAATGGGAAATATTATTTAAGCTGATAATTAGTAGATGTAGACACTTTAAGAAAGATTTAAAATCCACTATGAATTTATAAACAGGTAAAATTTGTAAAGGTTATCTGCTTACTTACCGGAAGTCATTTAAAGGAAATTTGGAATCGGACATTTTTACTGCGTGGTACAGTACAGGAATGCGGAGGCAGAAAAAGGTAAAAGAATGTAAATTTTGATGCTATAATACTTCTAATAATTCATTGCAGCTTAATAGGCTTTACAGTTGTACTATTTGTTTTTCTATACTGTTTAGTCCTAAAGTTTAGACAGCCTCAATTGATCATAGTACATGTACAGAAATCAACTCGTACCCAAACCATTTCGTTTTATCATGCCTGTTGAAAGGACTGATTAAAAATGCTTTAAATAAGAAAAAAAATATTAAATCTAATAAAATTGAAATAAAAAACAACAAGAATTGTGAATGTTACCGCAGGGAATAGGTAAATTTTTATTTGTCACTTATTTTCGCGATGCCGCTTTTTATTAAATAAAAATTGGAAGCTATGTTTTGTTAAAATGTGTGTATAAAACACTAAAAATGCGTTGATGAATGAAAACTACTGAAGGTATTGTTTACACAACTTGAACGAAGATATCTGCCAGTATGTGTTAGTTAGTTCTACATAAAATAGATCTATATATATAAGGAATATTTTCTATAAGGGTTTATTTTATTAGTTCTACATAAAAATGATATAAGCTAGGAATATTTCTAAGGGGTATATGTAGTAGAGTGAATAATGAAGAAAAAACCCAGCTTAATGGTCTGTTGATGTAGGGTTACAGAAATTATATTTCAAATCTTTCTTGTACAGTACACAGGTTTCCAATTTTGGTACATGAATTACCATTTTCCTTAAGCCTGTTCAATATTCAAACTCTGACACCCCCTCCCCTTTCCCACTCTACTGTGGTGAGGTATGGTAGTGTAACCGTAATCCGGAACATACCGTTCCCGGAAGGTACGAGATTTAGTCCGGGCAAGATGAGAACGATTCCTAGCCGCCATCTTGTAGGAAGGTAATTAGAACGGCAAGATAAATCCGAAGAATCTGAGAGATATAATTGGTTATCCGTACAGGGAAAGTGTTTCAAGGTAAGCAGAACACTTTAATGGTGGCAGCTACTATTCGAATTCACGTCAACTTCGTAGGAATTCTACGCAATCCGGAGGTAAACCAGCGATTTTCTCAACCATAAAAACTTTGGTTTTCAAATATTGAAATCTAAGTATTTCCAATGTTTGGGAGGGGGAAAAGGGACTGTTGGTTTGGATTGAACAAGCACTGTACGTTTAGATGATTTAATGTGGAAATTTGCTAAAATTGAGTATTTAGAGTACTCTTTTGGTAAGTTTAGAAACTTCGGATATTCGGACTTACGACGCATGCGCATCGGAAAGCTAAGCTTCCGCCCAGGATCAGTTTCGCACGTGAAAACTGTGCCAGTTCAGCATTATATTTAAAATATTTTTGAATAATATTTGGGTTAAATTTTTTGGTATATTTTCAGCGGTTCAGTATAATTGATTGAATTTATTTGCATTGTTGTTTCTGAAGGTCAATACACAGAGTAGATTTACTCTTGTTTGATTTTTGTTTGTATGTATAGTTGAAGGCTAAGTCTCACTATATATTTAATTTTACAATTAGAGGCAAAGATCCTCATTGTATTTATAAACAACAAGGTCAGATTTTTGTATTTTATTTTCGTTATTGATTTTTGAATTACTTAGTAAAAATTCTATCATAATTTTTAATCTGAATTGTTTTTAATAAATGTAAATTATTTTTCGGGAAGGAAATAATTGTCTGTAATACATTAAAAATAATTTCGAATGTAAAAATGATTGCAAGTCTGCTGTCTAACGACTGATTGACTTGACATACTTTAGCTGAACTTCACTGAATCCAATTGCACGAATTATAACTAATTCCTGCATTAGTCGTCGTTATATCTTTGGGCTACCAAGTAAGAACAAAAAATAATGGCAGGTTGCAGCGAAAGAATTTGTGTTTAATTTTGCTTTCGAAAGAGGGACACCTAAGGATTCCGGGCATAAGTTCAAGGATAGCTGAGTCTATTATTACAATCCGTAATAGTGGAGGGAATATAACACTCGGAGTGCTGCAAGACATGTTAGAGCGCACTTTAGATAAAGAAGAAGTAGCTCTGCTGGACTTTTCACTAAGTGAGGGTTTGCCATTAGATTGGGGGAATATACTACCTAAAGTACCATCTTCGTCAAGGAAAGATTCTGGTGAAGGAGGGGACAGTCGAGCAATTTTGGACAGCTTGTTGGAAGTTCAAGAAAAAGGGGAACTTCAATGAAGATGCTGAGGAGCCCGACAAGATTCCTTCAAGAAATGATTGGCAAAAGTACAAAAAGTCTTGAAAGTAGCCAAAGATATCATTCGCGCCAAAAATGCAAGTAGTGCGGTTGACCCCTGTCCTCAAAGGCCAAGTCTTTGAGAGGTGGGGTGCGTCCCAAGCTAAAACACAGCTGCTAGGTATGATGATTCTTCAAGTGATGAATTATCTGGACTGAGTAGACAATCTTCTCCGCAATCTAGAGTTAAACATAGCGCGAAAAAGTCCGAAACTGCAGCATTTATTCGGAGTCTGCCGAAGAGGTTGCAGTATGATGGAAAGGGAAACTGGCTGGCATTTAAGCAGAAGTTTTTTCGTTATGCTAACGCATGCGATTGGACGTCAGACGAATGCTTTGATGGTTTATGCTGGTGCCTGACTGGAAAAGCCGCTGACTATTATGCAATCGTCGTGGAGAGAGAAGGCGATATTTCTTATCGGAAGCTCTTGCAGAAACTGGAGATGAGATTTGGTTCCAGGGAACCTGCTGAAACAGCCCAAGTGTGTTTCCAGCAATCTTCACAGCTGCAGGGAGAGTCTCTTGATGATTGGGCAGATAGAGTCATGACCCTGGCGACAAATGCGTTCAAAGACCTGCCTGAATACTATTCCAATAGGCAGACAGTGAGCAAGTTTTGTGAGGGTCTGGTAGACAAAAGATGCCGCGGTAGCCGTAGCCATGGATAGACCTTCAACCATGGAGGAGGCAATGAATAAAGTCCACTGGTATCAGCACCTGCATCAGTCAGTTTATGGCCGTTCTAAGAAGAGGGCTAGTAAAGAAGTTGTTGACGATGGCGCTAATGTGTTTGCCCTAGAAGAAGCTCCTGAGGTTGCGCAAGCCAACGCTGCTCCATCTCAGTTGAGTTCTTTGGAAGTGGCAATTGAGAAGCTTCAGAGATGTTTTGACAACATGGTCCTGAAACTAGATGAGGAGACAACTTCTCAAGGAAGAAGCAGATGGCCTAGAAGAACTTGTTTCGGTTGTGGGAAAGAGGGTCATTTCAAGTCTGACTGCCCCTCACTGCAATAAAAAAAAAAAAAGGGGAGGAGGTAGTATGAGTTCTTCCGGTTAGCGTCAGAGTCTCAAACCAGCGTCATTTCATGCTAAGCATGGAGTGAGACCAGGTTTGTGAAGGAAACAGTCATGGACCAAGTTCCATGCTGGATGTATTCTCGATGTAGACAGCATGTAAAGAAACATTAGCAAGTGTGTTGCAGAATAGTTCGATTCGAGGCTCATTTGGTTATTGCTGGGAAAGAAGTAACACAGACAGTTTAAGCCAGATCGAGGAGGGTTGTTCCATAGCAACATAATCCTATGTGTTTGTCAGAAGCATGTCAAAGCTGCATTGTCACGAATACCGGTATCGGGGCATTGTACGAGTATGTTTCTGGGCGTCGAACTGAGGAAACTGCCTTGTGGGGGATGTGATCATTGCGCAAGGGTTGACTAGGACCTCGTCATGAGGGACGTAGATGTGGCAATTCTCTTGGTATTGCAAGGTGTGTGAAGATGAAGTTTGACCGTGACAAGTCATAAGGTATCATCACAATAATGTCGATAACCAGGTATCACGAGGTGTGCGAAAGATGAAGTTTGACGAAAGTCATAAGGTATCATCGCAATAATGCTGATAATCTGGAGAGATTTTGCGGATCCATTGTATCGTCGCAATTCCAAGGTCACAAGGGGTGCAAAGGTTCACAAGGAAGCAAATGTCCAAATGTTGGGGTTGTACGCACAGAATCAGGTCAATGGTGCTAAAGTTTAGTGTGTTTTGAAGATGCTGTAAGATTGTGAGCATATATTGAGAATACAGATCGATGCTCTTGTGGTGGAAGGGGAAATAGGGCACAGTTTTGAGTAGTGAAAACTTTCGCTAGAAACTGTAGAGTAACTTCCGCCAGCAGTGCTAGTTCTAAGAGCTAGTGCTGGGTATTTAGTATTGCCAAAGTCATTAAGTAGTTCTAGTAGGTCCTGGGGCTAAGTCCCACTGGCTGAATAAGGAACAGTACTTATAAATAGACTAAGTTCTATTGAGGGACATGGGCTATACTAAAGGTAAGATTCCCAATAAGTAGAAAGGTTCTTCAGATGAGTCAGGATATACCATCAGGTGGTGTCTAGGTGTTGCAGTGACCAGGGCCAGGTTTAAGAAGATGTTCTTCTGGTATGGCAGGGGTCAAGATAGTGCAAGTCATGTGACGACATGTGGAATTGCATTTGCAGCATGAAGATGGATGGTCATGGGTAGGTTGGTACAACAGGTCCTGTTCTGAAGATACAAGGGAAAACAGAGGTTACAGCCACAGCAGCCACATTAACACAGAACAAGAAAGCAACAAACTTAGCATTGCACATTTGTACTTGTTAATATCCCAGGCTTCTGTTATTTCCAATAAGATCTCCCACCTGTGGTGCCTTTGATGCTGTTGGGAGATCTTATTGGAAATAACAGAAGCCTGGGATATTAACAAGTACAAATGTGCAATGCTAAGTTTGTTGCTTTCTTGTTCTGTGTTAATGTGGCTGCTGTGGTGTAGAAGGTATCTCCACAAATCTGTAGTCAACACTCAGGTTTGGTGTAGAGGTGTAAGCTGCAATCGGCTTAGGAACTGGATGCTGGCCGCTGTTAAAACAGTGCCCAGGAAGGTAAGATATCTAAGATATCAGTTATCCAGTTAAGCTATCTGTCAATAACTTGTCAGATAGGCATTTGGCAGATTACTTGTTGCCCAGGCTAATGCCTGCCCACTTATAATCTGTGTTTACAGGCCAATGCCTGTAAAGGCGGTTTTGTGGGTACTGGTTTGAAACCTAGGAGTGGACTTGAATCTCGGGTTTCCGCACTTCCAGTGAGAGGACTTCATCTTTAAAGTCGGGGGGAGTGTGGTGAGGTATGGTAGTGTAACCGTAATCCGGAACATACCGTTCCCGGAAGGTACGAGATTTAGTCCGGGCAAGATGAGAACGATTCCTAGCCGCCATCTTGTAGGAAGGTAATTAGAACGGCAAGATAAATCCGAAGAATCTGAGAGATATAATTGGTTATCCGTACAGGGAAAGTGTTTCAAGGTAAGCAGAACACTTTACTACTCTGCTTATTCATCATATATTAAACTGCATAAATGCAGCAAAGACCGGGAAGGTACGGGAATTAGTCTGTCCGGAAAAGGGGAGGTTAATAAAAAAAAATGTAAACAGAAGTCTATTTTTACAGAATCGGTGTGTATAGGTTGTATAAGATATATAGCTACTGTGCAGGAGTAACTGTGAATTTAAGTGCAGCTGTACAAAGGTTGAGTGATATTCGATGGAGGATTACGATGCTGTCCGGTAATCTTGCGCACCTAAACACTTATCGGCTCACTTACTACAATTCAAATAAATACAAAAAAATCAAAATTATTTTCCTATTTGCAAAAATCTTAAAGACATATAATGACGCAAATATTTTTTGGAAATAACTCAATTAACTGCAGAATTGCAACAATGTAAACACTTACCACCATGTTTAATCCCAACATTCAATTGTCCGGTGATCTTGCGCATGTATTATGAATGACGTAACGGTAGCTTGTTTTTAAAGTATGGTGTCCCAGTAGTACTATCAATATAAATTTTGTGAGTCCAATTAATGAAAAGTTAATTTAAACTGTTCAAACAAAACTGTAACACAAACTTATTTACATTAAGGGTTTGTTATTTTACTGTTCACTACTAGATCTACACCTGGGACACCTGAAATCATCACTACCAGTCAATGTCTCAATTTCTGTACATAATTTCAGATACACTGACTACACACAGTACATTACCCCATTTAACAAATTAAATGCTTTTGTCTAGATCCTTTTACGCTTCCGTAGAAAAAAATGAAAAGCGCGGGAGGGGCTTTCCATTGTGACAAGATGGCGGGAATCGGGCAGGAGATAACAACTGCACACCTTTATTTGCAAAGGGAAAAAGGAAATTTACAACGTTTTATCGGTGCAATACTGTTTTAAAATGTGTTGATATCGATTTTCATTATTGCTGGACGTAACATTTTGGAACTGATTGAATAGACAGGAATATAATGGGAAAATAGGTCATGTGGGCGTGTTTATGAATAAATAATTAGGATGACGAAAATAATGTAAACAAACATGTTTGACAGATATTTTTTTAACTTTCTTACCTTGTTATAACTCAAAGTAAGTCTAAGTCACAAATTTTGGCTGAAAATTTCTAGCGACAGCATAAACAAACAACCAAACGAAAGGAAATTCCGAGTGCGCAAGATCACCGGCCGCGCAAGATCACCGGACATGACTGTATTGTTACACTCTTTTTACTACACAGAGGTTTGCCTACATATGCGGTGAAGATTAACAACAACAACAATGGCGGTCTGAGCACAGAATAATTTTTCTGCCTCTTGAAAGTTGATGGGTTTTCGATTTACAAGTGTTTGGAAGGCCATTAAGTTTGACTAAATCAGATTTAACATTTACTTTCTGGTTACTATGCTGGTTATGTTTGGAAGATAAGAAAGTCACAAATCAACCTCAAGATTACTAAATTGGCCTGTGTTCAAAGCACATGAAAACAGACCTGGTGGTTTCTTTGGGCAAGAAATTTATTGCTTACAACCAAGCTAAAAGCCAAAGGTAAATCAATATAGTATATTAACAGTAGTACAGTAGGGTGTATGTTTCCGTTTACACGCAAACACATGCTCTTTGAAAAAACACATGCAGGTTACACACTATACGAACGAATGTAGAGGCACTCTTTACGAAATGAAATACGCAGATGCATGCTAAACGATATACGCTAAACGATATATGCACGCAAAATAGAAAAAAGTTTCTAAACGTTTAAATATCCTTATCATATAAATTTTTAACAATATTGCTAGATTGTTAAGCGATTTGAATAAAAAAAGAAAAAAATAGCGTTTGGTTGCAGTTAAATAACATCAATTGAAATAGTTTACAAAATTTTGATGATAATCTTTTTTTTGTTCCATTAAGTTTAATTTTTAAATTGAAAAAAAAAAACACCGAAAATAATTGTTGTTGGGCTCTGATAATTGCATCAATTACCGTCAGTATAGAAGTTTGTCCATCGTCCATCATTAAGGAAAGTTTGCATTATTAAATTATTTTTCTTTTTCACTGTTTTTTTTAATATTCTTTTTTAGCTCGACTATTCGATAAGAATAAGTAGAGCTATTGCAGTCACCCGAGCGTCGGCGTCGGCGTAACCACTTATGTTAAAGTTTTTGTAATAGTTCAAATATTTTCAAAGTCCATTGACATATGGCTTTGAAACTTTGCACACTTGTTCACCATCATGACCCCAACCTGAAGACAGGAGGAGGTAACTCTGTCAAGCATTTTGACAGAATTATGCCCCTTTTTCGACTTAGAATTTAAGTTAAAGTTTTTGTAATAGTTCAAATATTTTCAAAGTCCATTGACATATGGCTTTGAAACTTTGCACACTTGTTCACCATCATGACCCCAACCTGTAGACAGGAGGAGGTAACTCTATCAAGCATTTTGACAGAATTATGCCCCTTTTTCGACTTAGAATTTACGTTAAAGTTTTTGTAATAGTTCAAATATTTTCAAAGTCCATTGACATATGGCTTTGAAACTTTGCACACTTGTTCACCATCATGACCCCAACCTGTAGACAGGAGGAGGTAACTCTATCAAGCATTTTGACAGAATTATGCCCCTTTTTCGACTTAGAATTTACGTTAAAGTTTTTGTAATAGTTCAAATATTTTCAAAGTCCATTGACATATGGCTTTGAAACTTTGCACACTTGTTCACCATCATGACCCCAACCTGTAGACAGGAGGAGGTAACTCTATCAAGCATTTTGACAGAATTATGCCCCTTTTTCGACTTAGAATTTACGTTAAAGTTTTTGTAATAGTTCAAATATTTTCAAAGTCCATTGACATATGGCTTTGAAACTTTGCACACTTGTTCAACATCATGACCCCAATCTGTAAACAGTAGGAGGTAACTCTATCAAGCATTTTGACAGAATTAAGCCCCTTTTTCGACTTAGAATTTACGTTAAAGTTTTTGTAATAGTTCAAATATTTTCAAAGTCCATTGACATATGGCTTTGAAACTTTGCACACTTGTTCACCATCATGACCCCAACCTGTAAACAGGAGGAGGTAACTGTATCAAGCATTTTTTTTACTATCAAGCACTAAGAATAGTCGAGCATTGCTGTCCTACCGACAGCTCTTGTTTTATTTACATGTATTTATTTATTCCCCTCTGAATCTCTGATCATTATTTATTCGATCCATGTGCTTAACAGATTTAACAATTCATCTTTCATACAAATCATAAGCATGAACATTAAGGACGTTAATTTTATTAAGCTAGATTATACAACGCTTACTCGTATTCATTTTTTTTTGCAAAATTGCGGAGCATCTTTATTGAAGTGAACAAACTAGGACAAATGCGGAGATTTGATTAAAATTGTTGTTTAAAGACACAAAATAGAATATGCATTTCGACTTCCATATATTTTTGAAAAGTGCCGTACGGATAGCCAATACAGTTTGTCCAGGCTCACGTACATGTACGGCTAGAACTTTTGGCTAGCCGTACGGGCCCGTACGGCTAGCCACTTCCATAAATGATAAGAGTTGTAATGCGCTCAACCTGGAACAACATTATTTTTTTGTCGTGCAGCCTCAAGTTAAATGATTTTTGAAATTATAAGCTATCATGCTCTAATATTAAAAAGTAATTTAACAGGTTCGTCTTTATGCACATTTCTGAAAAAATACTTTGCTTTGTAAACATATTTTCAAGACGAGCTAAATCTATATGTTTCAGGACTTTACACCTCCTGGATGTTTCGGCCTTAAAACGGTTAGGTCTTTTCTTTTAAATCTGATAGCTATATAAAATAAATACCATGCATTACGGGTTATTATATTATATATGTAATACTATAATATAACACACTCGTGCAAACAATTATATTCATGATTGTATTAAAAAGAAGATTTTTCGGTGATATATACAATGAAATTCCCCTGGGAAAATTATTATTGATATGATATTTTATTCAAGTTCTGAAAGAATTATCAGCTATAAATCTACATGTATATATTTTTTCATTTTTTTTTGTTATCAAAAAATTAAATACCATAAAAAGACATTGATTATAAAATTTTATGTATACAACAGATAAGAACAATTAGAAGAGTGAAAAATAAAATAAAGCTAATTTATTTTAATTATTATAAACACTGGTTTATTAATTAGAACCTTTATTTTATAAGTGTGTTACTCAATATACTAGGTTACAATAACATCAGTGATGTCACAGATGTGTCCACACAAGCCTTATGAAGTCTAATGAATAAGGATATAATACAAAGAATAAACTTTTATATTGGGCCCGAAACTGTAAGTGATAAAAAAATAAGTAAAATGAAGAAACCTGTCAACCTCATGCACCTCCATAAGTGCCAGGAGGGGAGGAGTGTGGGACTCTAATAATTTGTGAATCATGTGTAAACTGTAAAGTATATGGATTTACCAAAAGAGCGGCGCATCTGAAAATATATTTCATAGCAGTTGAAATTGAAATTTATTGACATTATATGCATTTAATATGTTTTAAAGCAGCACGCCTCCAGATGAGCCAAAAAATTTCAAGAAAATGAAAATTGAGAAAAATGTACTAATAATTTAAGAAAGGTAAAAACAATCAAGATCATTGTTGAAGTTAACATGTTATTTGCGATTTAAGACTGATTTAATTTGCAGTATTTTATCACCATATTTCTACTGCGTTACTAACGCAGTAAGGGCTTTTTTGCACATTCTGACCTCTTTTTGGTTATTTAAGTGCATGGATTGTAAGTGCCAATTGCAATATGCAAATAACTTTATTTGTTCACATCACAATATCTTACTGTCATATACATTATCAAAATTTTCATGAAATTTAACATGAATCTGGAGGTGTGCTGCTTAATTAATATGCTATATTATTATTAAGCAAAATTAAATTTCTATAATACCTTCCTTTTCTGTTACTGTCACAAGTTTTAAAAAAAAGGTGCTGCCTTACCAGGACCTGAACCAGGGCCCCTCGGAATACCATTCTGTCGCTCAACCGACTGAGCTATATTGTATTAGGCTGCTTACTCATCATCTCCCTAAGTAGTGAACAGTTCGGAACCATTACATATTCCCCTGCTTTATTGAAATTCGTCTTTGAATGGGTACTGTTAACAATGTGAAATAGGACTTGGAGTTTTATACCATCCATCACAGTCCCCTTTGGAATAGGTGATGGTATGAAACTTCAAGGCGCATTTCACATTGTTTTATTGCTTTCTGTTGGGAGTCAAATGTCAAAGGGTGAGAAAAATATGCAGCCTGACTGGGACTTGAGCCAGGGACTCCTGGAATACTGTGCCGTAGCTGACAGGGTACCGAATAAGCTATCAGTCCGCTTGCACAACTTCTGACCCTCAATAATGAACAGTTCTGAGCTGGGACTTTACTATAAAGAATTGAATAAATCAGTTTTACAGTAATTTTTGTGATTCCATATACCATGCCAGTTATGGTCCCAGGACCTCTTCTCCAAATAAACTATTGTATTATAAGTGCTGGGACATGGCAAGCTGATAGTGGATCTGAACACCTCTGTTATAGGAAATTTGCAATACCTTTTTATTTTTCAATGAAATTTAGTGTTGTTTTTTTTTTCATATTAATCAAACAGATGTAATTGTTACTCAATATTATATGTTGCCTTACTAACTTCGTTTCATTAATCCTAGGAAGTTAAAATAAGGTAAAATTATCCCATTTTTTTAAAAGATTTAATGTATTTGCTTGAACAGTTGTGCACCATAGAAAATTTAACTTAATTTCCTTCATTGTCAAAATAATTCAATGGGGTTTTCTTATTTCAGTCAATTAGATGTAGTAAGTTACTTGATAGTATAACATTATGTGGCTTAACTAACTTTGTTTCATTGACCAGAAGCTTATAACTAGGTCAACTTACCCCAATTTTCAATGATTTAGTGTGGTATAAGTTATTAATAAGGCATCATTTAAAACTAGCCATAATTTCTTAAATTTTCAATGAAATTTGTTGGGATTTTCTTATAAAAGTCAATTTGATATAAGACTATTAAAATAAGTCATTAATACAGTTTATTTGGATTGAGTTATCAATTACATTACTTTTCATAGAGATCTTTTATTATGCTCTTTTTAATGAATTGACCTATATCTATGAAGCATAAAATTGATATTGTAGGAAAATTACAATCAATTGAAATTGTACAGGTAGCAAGGGATATTAGTTTGCAAAATGGGTAACAATTAACCTGTTCTTTTAAATTTATGTAAATCATAGGTGATATTTAAGTACAAATGTAAGTGATTTTATAGCAAGAACTTTATCAGTTATGAGGTTTATAACTTGCTTGAGGGAAGTTTGAAAACAAGTGACTTGAAACTACAGCATTCCTAGCCGAGAAAAATCTTCAAAGAATTATATGGTTATATAATGGGCAGGTTATATACTTTTAAGTTAGCAAAGGGCGACACGGGCTCATCTTGGGTATCTCAGTTAGACTCAAAGGGGTATTATGTTAAGTAATGATTACGGACCGATTAACCGAGATAATTTATACAGAAAAAAATCCAGAGAGCTATATATGTATATTATTATTAAGATGTATTTCACTTATAACATGTAAACACCGAACAGGATGGGGAATGAAGGATTGACAATTTTAAGAGTGCTAAAATAATAATTGTATCTGTTTTTTATTGTACATATTAGGAAAATTGCTATATCATTGTATTCTTTTGATTGATTAATCTGGTTGAATTCATAGAAATCCAGCTGTGTGAATTCAATATAAAATAAAAATATTTGTAAACGGATGAATAAATTAAACTGGATGGTTTTAATATTTTGACCAAAGTCGGCATACCAAAAAGGCAAACAATAAAAATGACAATGGCAATGCTGTGGATTATTTCACATTTAATAGAAACACAGAATAACAAAGGGAATACCTTATCAAGGTATCATTTGTTACAAAACATATATTTATAAAGTATCACAAGTAATTACACTACATCAATATGGCTGTCAGACAGGTCTTGAAACAAAATAAAGGTCTTTAAAAGCCCAGGCCACATACAAAAATAGCAGTCTAGGCCCTGATTATGAGCTGACAGTTAAGGGAATATTGTAAAGGGTGACTTTGAGCCTGTCTGTTATGATTACATGTCTAACTTTGGGACAGCTTTAGTCTTTACTTAATGATTTCATTTATGTCTTATTTGTAACATGTAATGTTATTGAGGGACACTGGTTTCAACATCCAGTGCTAAAATAATAATTGTATCTGTTTTTTATTGTACATATTAGGAAAATTGCTATATCATTGTATTCTTTTGATTGATTAATCTGGTTGAATTCATAGAAATCCAGCTGTGTGAATTCAATATAAAATAAAAATATTTGTAAACGGATGAATAAATTAAACTGGATGGTTTTAATATTTTGACCAAAGTCGGCATACCAAAAAGGCAAACAATAAAAATGACAATGGCAATGCTGTGGATTATTTCACATTTAATAGAAACACAGAATAACAAAGGGAATACCTTATCAAGGTATCATTTGTTACAAAACATATATTTATAAAGTATCACAAGTAATTACACTACATCAATATGGCTGTCAGACAGGTCTTGAAACAAAATAAAGGTCTTTAAAAGCCCAGGCCACATACAAAAATAGCAGTCTAGGCCCTGATTATGAGCTGACAGTTGTGGGAATATTGTAAAGGGTGACTTTGAGCCTGTCTGTTATGATTACATGTCTAACTTTGGGACAGCTTTAGTCTTTACTTAATGATTTCATTTATGTCTTATTTGTAACATGTAATGTTATTGAGGGACACTGGTTTCAACATCCAGTTCTCAGACAGAGTCAATCCCACTACAGACTCCTTGTAGAGTAGGTGTTTGCTTGCACTCTTGAATAAGTTTGTGGACTAAATTTTGTGGACTAAATTTAATGATGGCTGAGTTGGTAATGGGACATTCCAGACAATGGATATTTCCTACCAGACGTATCAAACTAGATTTTGCGACACTTCGGAACAGATTATTGGCAATTTCAAACCAGATATTTGGACACTTTTGGCCATACATTGGACACTTCGGACCAAACCTTTAGACACTATACTAATATGTATGGGATGTATCAAACCATAAAATATAAATTTTTGTTGTAAAAATGTATATCGTTATTTTTACGAAGACCTGGAAAAACGACAAAATGCCATGAGTGACGGGCAAAAATAGAAAAAAAACTTCTTAGTTGTATTTTAAGTTTTCGCTTGATGCCTAAAGCCCCAGTCACACTTGAGCTTACGACCAGTGAAGACCAGTTCACGATCACCAGTGACCTCTGGTCGCGGACAATCTTTAAAACGTCTTACGACGGTCATCGTTGATCTTTGGCAGTCGCAGGTTATCTTATTTAGGTCCCACGACCAATTTCAGTCGTAAAGAGGTTTTTGAGCTTGCACAAAAACCTCCTTGCGATCAAACAGGTCGCTAGTGATCTTATAAGGTCTTAAGACTGTCGCACGATGGTCGTTCGGAAGTGCGACAATCTTACGACAGTCTTTACAAATTGCCACTAATCACTGATAATCCTAAGTAGTCTTTAGTAATCGTGTGATGGTCGTACGACAAGTTGTAGGTGATCGCATGTTATGACACGGGTAGTCGTAAGTAATCCCAGGCAATCTTGAGACCATCGTACGTTTACTTATGACCTGTCGTACGATTGTCAATGATGACCTGTCTTACGATACTCGCAAACGTAAATTTATCTGTGCATAAATGGTTTTGGTCGCAGACAATCGCTGATGATCGTCAGTTTTACAAGTCGCCGGTGGTCGCAAGTAATCGTAAGCTCTAGTGTGACTGGGGTTTAAGGGAGCAAAGGCACAACATGGTACATATTAGCCACCATAGAATTTTCTTATCTAGAAAAAAAGGCTAGCTATTTTTATATGTATAAAAATATAGAAATACATGTAGTACAATGTATTAGTAAAGTTTTCACTATACATGTATAAATAATGAAACTATCAATAAATGTCTCATTCCATTTTAGTAAAAAATAATAATTATAAAACTCATAATATATTGTTATTGTAATTTTTGTCAAAAGAATGTGTGTATGTTTTTTGTTGGTTTTTTTCAATTTGTGTTAATTTAGAATATATTTACCTGTTTTGTTTAAAACTATTTAACCGTATTTGTATTGCTTTAGAGGTGTTCACTATTAAGCACATACAATGTGTAAGAGGCCTGACAGCTCAGTTGGTACAGTCGCGGTACGGTATTCTGAGGGTCACGGGTTCGAGTCTATGTCAGGCTGCACATTTTTCTCACCCTGTGACTGACATATAGCCCAGCTAGAAATTAATTCACATTGCTAAGTCACACTTGGAAATTCGAAGAAATATTTGCATATACAGTAGGTTTATAACTTATCATTCAATATTTAAACTAGGGATGGCAACGAATACCAAAATCAATACTCGAGTACTCGGTCATTTTTCCGATCGAGTACTCGGTTAATCAGACGATTTCCAATGATCTTCAAAGTTTATCACACAATATCAACACCGTCTGCATGCTACTTTCGTTTTCTATTTACATTCATAGAATTTGTAACTATAGATAGGACTGCAAAGGAGACAAATTAATTAAAATTAAATCAACGACATTATATTTTAGAAATATTTATTAATGCAATATCAAGTTTAAAACATGTTTAACAGTGAAAAAATCTTTTTCTTCTTGCAATAAAATAGACTAATCGGCGGCAATAAAAGTTTACCCGGGTCTAAATACTACCTTAATTAACATATCATAATAGCAATACGGCCCTTTGTTGTTTTAAAAAATGTTACCTTAAAACAAGATTCGGGTACAAACTGCACTGTGTTACACAATTAAAGGTTACTAAATATCATAAGAGGCCGGATGACGTAAGCGACACATGACGTGCGCGTGTCAAACTGATGATCGCCTCATTAAATTTATGGTATCATTTTCGCACCTCTGCAAGGAAGTTGTGATTGCATTTAACAGATATTTATGCAGGTATATGCACATCTCCGAATTTCTGAACTAATTGGATACATTTATTAAATTTAATGTCTAAATAGCAAATAAAATAAAAATTATACATTTTTTCCGAGTAATCGAATATCAATTTTGTTAACCGATAATCGAGTACTAGGTTAACAGGTTACTCGTTGCCATCCCTAATTTAAACACATAAAATGTGTAAGCGGCCAAATAGCTCAGATGGAAGAGCCGCGGAATGGTATTCCGAGTGTCAGGGGTTCGAGTCCCTGCCAGGCTGTTACATATCAATATAAATCTGTTTAGAAAAATGGGAAGGAACTGTCTAAAATAAATATTACCCTAACTAGGATTCAGGCAGTCTTTGATGAAACGTAATGACGTAATAATATGAATTGGTAAAGGGGATGGGGGCGGTGTTTTAAGTCTGATTTACCACCACATATGATGCCTGACGAACCACTTATGGGATATATTGGTACGCATATAAACACCTGTTTGCTGAATTGAATATCAAAAATGTTACAATTAAAATGTATATAAATCATAAGCGTATGTAAAATAGGATTAAAACTAATCTTCAGCGTAGTAAGCACATAGAAATCTCAGGTATTCACCACGAGGTCACAAACTTTAAAACTTTAATGTAAATATCACAATAATATTTCTTTATATAATATTTCTTTTCTTTGACAGGGACACTGAACATCTTTAACAGGTTTATGAAACCCAAAATTTACAAAATATATCTATCTAAGATATTCTTTTACTTCTCAACAGACGCATGACACAGTACTTAAATGTTTAGACGAACGCAAAACGTTTCATGGAATAACAAACACACACTTTCAAACGCACGAATAGATACATTTTCCCTTCAGCGAACATGATAAATGATGCATAAAAAAACAATTGTTTTTTTTCTATTTTCAGTGTATATAAAAACCTTCTTATTTCAATAATAAAAGATAAAAAAAAGTGCCAAAATGCTAGGTTCTTATCCAAAATTCCAATTAAAATCTAAATATTTATTTTTTTGGCCTTACTTAGTTTTTTTCATCATACTGTGGTCTGACTTTGCACAAGATATGGGAAAATTGTTCTTACACAAAAAATAACTATTCTAATGTATTTAAAGAGTTCCCTCTTGCTTGTGTTTTATTACACACTGTTCTCAGTTGCAGGTGATTTAGTACTTACTGTCCTCAATTGGTTTTCAAGTGGAATATTTTTTTTTAATGGCAAATATTTTTTTTAACACCTGCATCATACATGTATTAGCATACTGTTAATTCACAGAGAAGGCAGAGAATATTGTTTTCTTTATAGACTTTGTGTGTTGGTCATCATTTTGAAAACTGATTTTCTATTATTGATAACTGGTCACTTTTTGAGAGAGCTATTGATACATTTTGAAATGAGATAGGATATATGACATTATAGCCTAATAATTATAGTAATTGTTGCCTGAATATTTCTTAAAGCATGTTTTTGTTTGCTTGTATTGTAGATATTGGAGAATATGATGATATAAATGATGACATAAATAATGCCATAAATAGTAGCAACATAGCTGATACCAATGAAGTGTCTACCAACAAACTTGATGAGGTTAAAACCCATGAAGCTATCAATGAATATGACGGTATTTGTCTTATTAGCATATATTCTGTTTTCTTACAGGGCCCAATATTTAAACTAGTCGAAAACTACTAGACTTTTAGTTTCACAATTAATATAAATGCAAGAGTTTATTTAACAGCTGAATATTTATAATAATAGTTATTGTATTATGTATTATGATTGTGCTCACAGTACTTAGGCCATAGAAAAAAAATATGTCTGATTCTCATCCCCGTCCGCCCCACTCAGTTAGATTCCTCTCTGATAGATACATTTTCCCTTCAGCGAACATGATGCATAAACAAAACCAATCATTTTTTTTTTATTTTCAATGTATATAAAGTCCATCTTATTTCAATAATAAAAGAAAAGTAAAAGTGCCCTGACCCGCTGGGATCTTATCCAAAATTCCATTGAGAATCTAAATGTTTATTTTCTTTGGCTACATCATACTGTGGTCTGACATTGCACAAGATTTGTGAAAATTGTTCTTACACAAAAAATAATTATTCTAATATATTTAAAGAGTTCTCACTTGCTTGTGATTTATTACACACTGCTCTCAGTTGCAGGTGATTTAGTATGTACTGTCCTCAATTGGTTTTCAAGTGGAACATTTTTTTTTTTAATAGCAAAAAATATTTTTTACACCTGCATCATACATGTATTAGCATACTGTTAATTCACAGCGATTAGGCAGAGAATACTGTTTTCTTTATAGACTTTGTGTTTTTTTCATCATTTGGAAACTGGTTTGCTATTATTGATAACTGGTCATTTTTTGAGCGAGCTATTGATACATTTTGAAATGAGATAGGATATATGACATTAAAGCCCAATTATAGTACTTGTTGCCTGAATATTTCTTATAGCATGTTTTTGTTTGCTTATATTGTAGATATTGGAGAATATGATGATATAAATGATGACATAAATAATGCCATAAATAGTAGCAAAAGAGCTGATACCAATGAAGTGTCTACCAACAAACTTGATGAGGTTAAAACCCATGAAGCTATCAATGAATATGATGGTATTTGTCTTATTAGCATATATTCTGTTTTCTTACAGGGCCCAATATTTAAACTAGTCGAAAACTACTAGACTTTTAGTGTCACAATTAATATAAATGCAAGAGTTTATTTAACAGCTGAATATATATAATAATAGTTATTGTATTATGTATTATGATTGTGCTCACAGTACTTAGGCCATAGAAAAAAATATGTCTGATTCTCATCCCCGTCCGCCCCACTCAGTTAGATTCCTCTCTGATAGATACATTTTCCCTTCAGCGAACATGATGCATAAACAAAACCAATCATTTTTTTTTTCAATGTATATAAAGTCCATCTTATTTCAATAATAAAAAAAAATAAAAGTGCCCTGACCCGCTGGGATCTTATCCAAAATTCCATTGAGAATCTAAACGTTTATTTTCTATGGCTACATCATACTGTGGTCTGACATTGCACAAGATATGTGAAAATTGTTCTTACACAAAAAATAATTATTCCAATGTATTTAAAGAGTTCTCACTTGCTTGTGATTTATTACACACTGCTCTCAGTTGCAGGTGATTTAGTACGTACTGTCCTCAATTGGTTTTCAAGTGGAACATTTTTTTTTAATAACAAAAAATATTTTTAACACCTGCATCATACATGTATTAGCATACTGTTAATTCACAGCGATTAGGCAGAAAATACTGTTTTCTTTATAGACTTTGTGTTTTGGTCATCATTTCGAAAACTGGTTTGCTATTATTGATAACTGGTCACTTTTTGAGAGAGCTATTGATACATTTTGAAATGAGATAGGATATATGACATTATAGCCTAATTATTATAGTAATTGTTGCCTGAATATTTCTTATAGCATGTTTTTGTTTGCTTGTATTGTAGATATTGGAGAATATGATGATATAAATGATGACATAAATAATGCCATAAATAGTAGCAACATAGCTGATACCAATGAAGTGTCTACCAACAAACTTGATGAGGTTAAAACCCATGAAGCTATCAATGAATATGATGGTATTTGTCTTATCAGCATATATTCTGTTTTCTTACAGGGCCCAATATTTAAACTAGTCGAAAACTACTAGATTTTTAGTTTCACAATTAATATAAATGCAAGAGTTTATTTAACAGCTGAATATTTATAATAATAGTTATTGTATTATGTATTATGATTGTGCACACAGTACTTAGGCCATAGAAAAAAATATGTCTGATTCTCATCCCCGTCCGCCCCACTCAGTTAGATTCCTCTCTGATAGATACATTTTCCCTTCAGCGAACATGATGCATAAACAAAACCAATCATTTTTTTTTATTTTCAATGTATATAAAGTCCATCTTATTTCAATAATAAAAGAAAAATAAAAAGTGCCCTGACCCGCTGGGATCTTATCCAAAATTCCATTGAGAATCTTAATGTTTATTTTCTTTGGCTACATCATACTGTGATCTGACATTGCACAAGATTTGTGAAAATTGTTCTTACACAAAAAATAATTATTCTAATATATTTAATTTAAAGAGTTCTCACTTGCTTGTGATTTATTACACACTGCTCTCAGTTGCAGGTGATTTAGTATGTACTGTCCTCAATTGGTTTTCAAGTGGACCATTTTTTTTTAATAGCAAAAATATTTTTAACACCTGCATCATACATGTATTAGCATACTGTTAATTCACAGCGATTAGGCAGAGAATACTGTTTTCTTTATAGACTTTGTGTTTTGTTCATCATTTGGAAACTGGTTTGCTATTATTGATAACTGTTCATTTTTTGAGCGAGCTATTGATACATTTTGAAATGAGATAGGATATATGACATTATAGCCTAATAATTATAGTAATTGTTGCCTGAATATTTCTTATAGCATGTTTTTGTTTGCTTGTATTGTAGATATTGGAGAATATGATGATATAAATGATGACATAAATAATGACATAAATAGTAGCAACATAGCTGATACCAATGAAGTGTCTACCAACAAACTTGATGAAGTTAAAACCCATGAAGCTATCAATGAATATGACGGTATTAGTCTTATTAGCATATATTCTGTTTTCTTACAGGGCCCAATATTTAAACTAGTCAAAAACAACTAGACTTTTAGTTTCACAATTAATATAAATGCAAGAGTTTATTTAACAGCTGAATATTTATAATAATAGTTATTGTATTATGTATTATGATTGTGCTCACAGTACTTAGGCCATAGAAAAAAAATATGTCTGATTCTCATCCCCGTCCGCCCCACTCAGTTAGATTCCTCTCTGATATATACATTTTCCCTTCAGCAAACATGATGCATAAACAAAACCAATCATTTTTTTTTTATTTTCAATGTATATAAAGTCCATCTTATTTCAATGATAAAAGAAAAATAAAAGTGCCCTGACCTGCAGGGATCTTATCTAAAATTCCATTGAGAATCTAAATGTTTATTTTCTTTGGCTACATCATACTGTGGTCTGACATTGCACAAGATTTGTGAAAATTGTTCTTACACAAAAAATAATTATTCCAATGTATTTAAAGAGTTCTCACTTGCTTGTGATTTATTACACACTGCTCTCAGTTGCAGGTGATTTAGTACGTACTGTCCTCAATTGGTTTTCAAGTGGAACATTTTTTTTTAATAGCAAAAAATATTTTTAACACCTGCATCATACATGTATTAGCATACTGTTAATTCACAGCGATTAGGCAGAGAATACTGTTTTCTTTATAGACTTTGTGTTTTGGTCATCATTTCGAAAACTGGTTTGCTATTATTGATAACTTGTCACTTTTTGAGAGAGCTATTGATACATTTTGAAATGAGATAGGATATATTACATTATAATAGCCTAATAATTATAGTTATTGTTGCCTGAATATTTCTTATAGCATGTTTTTGTTTGCTTGAATTGTAGATATTGGAGAATATGATGATATAAATGATGACATAAATAATGCCATAAATAGTAGCAGCATAGCTGATACCAATGAAGTGTCTACCAACAAGCTTGATGAGGTTAAAACCCATGAAGCTATCAATGAATATGATGGTATTTGTCTTATTAGCATATATTCTGTTTTCTTACAGGGCCCAATATTTAAACTAGTCGAAAACTACTAGACTTTTAGTTTCACAATTAATATAAATGCAAGAGTTTATTTAACAGCTGAATATTTATAATAATAGTTATTGTATTATGTATTATGATTGTGCTCACAGTACTTAGGCCATAGAAAAAAATATGTCTGATTCTCATCCCCGTCCGCCCCACTCAGTTAGATTCCTCTCTGATAGATACATTTTCCCTTCAGCGGACATGATGCATAAACAAAACCAATCATTTTTTTTTATTTTCAATGGAAATAAAGTCCATCTTATTTCAATAATAAAAGAAAAATAAAAAGTGCCCTGACCCGCTTGGTTCTTATCCAAAATTCTATTGAGAATCTAAATGTTTATTTTCTTTGGCTACATCATACTGTGGTCTGACATTGACAAGATATGTGAAAATTGTTCTTACACAAAAAATAGTTATTCTAATGTATTTTAAGAGTTCTCACTTGCTTGTGATTTATTACACACTGCTCTCAGTTGCAGGTGATTTAGTATGTACTGTCCTCAATTGGTTTTCAAGTGGAATATTTATTTTTAATGGCAAGAAAACACCTGCATCATACATGTATTAGAATACTGTTAATTCACAGCGATTAGGCAGAGAATACTGTTTTCTTTATAGACTTGATATAAATTTTCACTTGAGTTCCCATTTTGGTATGAAGAAGTAATGAAGTGACGTTTATACTATTTTATTTTTCTAAAATTAAAAGCTTTCTCAGAAGTGTCTGTATTTTAGAATTTTCTTCCGGACAGTTGGTCATGATACTTGTCTTTAATTAAAGTCATTTTTAGTCAAGTTATTAAGCTGAGGAATACTTAATTCTTCAGTGCCAAAAGACTGCCTTAGTCTTGTGTCTAAAGCTTTTGTTGAGTTCTTCAAATGTTAAGAAATTAAAGGAATCAGTATGAAATATTTAATGACTTTCGTAAGGAATTGTGCAACGGTAAACTGTAGGTACATTACAATGAACTAAAGTAAACAAAGAACATGTCAAAAAGAAGATTTGGAAATCTACTTTATTTTGAATTTTGAAGAGTGCTACAAAATATTTTCAGGAGTGGAGATGATACAGGGTACAAATATTGAAAATTCCGGACCGAACAAGAAGATTGTTTTTTCTGGGGTTGAAATTAATCATGTAAGTTTGCAAACTTATTTAAGCTGCAGGATAATGATTAATGGGTTACATTGATATGAAGTGATTCATAAGGGAACTAGCATTATACCATGGCTAATGGACCATAAGTTAATGAAGTATATTTTAAGAGGATTACAGTGGAATCCGGCTTTTAATAATTAAGAGGGAGGTTCTTTAGATTGGTCTTATTACTTTATCAGTTATAAAATGTTGATAGATAATTTGTTTATTTTAAAATCTTCATGAAATAAATGCAATGGATTTTGTAGGTATTAAGTTGTTTTTCTGTCTGTAATAGTTTCTAAATTTTTTATTAGCAATGAAATTAAAATAAGTAAAAGAGATATTTGGGATCATTTGCATGTTTTCAAGTACTGACTGTCATTTTAAATGATTCAATTTCTATTTAGATGCTGAAGAGTCGAGTGATGAGAATTATGATGAAGAGTAGGATGCCAGTTATGATGAAATAGCTTCTGACTGATTCTGCCAAGTAGCAACAGAATCACCTGATTACTCCTCAAAAGATTCTGATTCTAAATATAAGGAACAGCAACATATGAAACGTTGCATTGGTAAGTTTGTAGTCTTGATCATTGATCACCTGATCAGAAAATGTAAATAATCAGAATAAGCTTTATGGAGCGTGGGGGGGGGGGCTTCTTACAACGTTATTTTCTTGATGTTATTGGTATTTGAATATTTAATATTAATTTATTGAACTTTAATAGAAATATTCAGGTTAGCTAATATCATCCAATTTGTTATTGTATTTACTCATTATATTTGTATTTCTACGGCTGCGTTTATTTTTGGCGCTATACGTTATAAACGAAAAATAGTCACATATTCTGGAACCTTATGATATGAAATGTGATTATGAATAGATAGAATGGAAATAAAAAAAGTGGATTTATTAAAACATTTTCCCTTTCCAATGCATTGTGTAATAGCCAGGATAAATGTTAATTATTTATAAGTACTTATTATTTCCATATGTAGAAAATTATTGACTTTTAATATAATAAACTTACTCGACCTGTTAATATGTCAGTATATTTGGTAACTTAATTAATAAATCGATTTAAAAAAGCTTTAAATTGACAGAAAATTAAAATAATTTCAATCTAAACTACTTCTGTACCATTGCCTTAGACAAGTAGCTTTTCTAAGGAAAATGGTGGACTTCGCAGGCATCTTAGCGTTGAACTGATAACGATCGCTGATTGGCTTATCTCTGTGACCCCTGCCAGTTTGACTGACAGGCGGCGTAATGTCAATTAATGCTACAGCAGAAGTATAAATCCCAATATTCAAACACATTTTCAAAAAAAAGTGATGCAGCCTAGATTTTCAGTCTATGTTATTCTTGGTTGTAGTAAAACAAATTTGACCATGAAGTTTATCAAATTAATTGCTTGATTTGTAGAGGCAATGTCATATTCACACAGAATGACTTATTTGATTTTAACTTTATAGTGACTTGCAGAACTATGATTTTATTTTTCCACAATTTCTTGACATTTATTAGTGATTTCATTAATTGTTACAATTACATCTTCTGGACAGTTATACTCTTGATTGTTGTTTTGAATAAAATAGGACAATAATCGTCTGTACTTAAGTAAAAATTCTGATATATTTTGGCCTGTAGGTTGCTGATAATGAGATCACGTTTGAGTCCAAACTTTGGTGTTAAGTTATTATTATGCCCCCATTTCAAAGAAAAGGGGGTATATTGCTTTGCACTTGTCGGTCCGTCGGTCCGTAGACCAAATGGTTTCCGAGTGATAACTAAAGAACCCTTAGGCCTAGGAACTTCAAACTTGGTATGGTGATTGGTCATGACCAGTAGATGACCCCTATTGATTTTGGGGTCAAGGGGTCAAAGGTCAAGGCCACATTGACCTTGTAAGCAAAAACGGTTTCCGATCAATAACTAAAGAACCTTAATGCCTAGGAACTTCAAACTTGGTATGGTGATTGGTCATGATCAGTAGATGACCCCTATTGATTTTGGGGTCAAGGGGTCAAAGGTCAAGGTCACATTGACCTTGTAAGCAAAAACGGTTTCCGATCAATAACTAAAGAAATTTAAGGCCTAGGAACTTCAAACTTGGTATGGTGATTGGTCATGATCAGTAGATGACCCCTATTGATTTTGGGGTCAAAGGTCAAGGTCACAAGGTCACATTGACCTTGTAAGCAAAAACGGTTTCCGATCAATAACTAAAGAACTTTAAGGCCTAGGAACTTCAAACTTGGTATGGTGATTGGTCATGATCAGTAAATAACCCCTATTGATTTTGGGGTCAAGGGGTCAAAGGTCAAGGTCACATTGACCTCTTGGGTAAAAACGGTTTCTGATCAATAACAAAAGAACCCTTAGGCCTAGGAACTTCAAACTTGGTATGGTGATTGGTTATGACCAGCAGATGACCCCTATTGATTTTGGGGTTAAGAGGTCAAAGGTCAAGGTCACATTGACCTTGTAGGTAAAAACGGTTTCCGATCAATAACGAAAGAACCCTTAGGCCTAGGGACTTCAAACTTGATATGGTGATTGGTCATGATCAGTAGATGACCCCTATTGATTTTGGGGTCAAGGGGTCAAAGGTCAAGGTCACATTGACCTCTCAGATAAAAACGGTTTCCGATCAATAACTAAAGAACCCTTAGGCCTAGGAACTTCAAACTTGGTATGGTGATTGGTCATGACCAGCAGATGACCCCTATTGATATTGGGGTTAAGGGGTCAAAGGGCAAGGTCACATTGACCTTGTAAGTAAAAATGTTTTCCAATCAATAACTTAAGAACCATTAGGCCTAGGAACTTCAAACTTGGTATGGTGATTGGTCATGACCAGCAGATGACCTATTGATTTTGGGGTCAAGGGGTCAAAGGTCAAGGTCACATTGACCTTGTAGGTAAAAACGGTTTCTGATCAATTAACTAAAAACGCTTAGGCCTAGGAACTTCAAACTTTGTATGATGATTGGTTGTGACCTGCAGATGACCCCTATTGAGTTTTGGGTCAAGGGGTCAAAGGTCAAGGTCACATTGACCTTGTAAGTAAAAACGGTTTCTGATCAATAACTTAAGAACGCTTAGGCCTAGGAACTTCAAACTTGGTATGGTGATTTGTCATGACCAGCAGATTACCCTATTGATTTTGGGATCAAGGGGTCAAAGGTCAAGGTCACATTGACATTGTAAGTAAAAACGGTTTCTGATCAATAACTTAAGAACGCTTAGGCCTAGGAACTTCAAACTTGGCATGGTGATTGGTCATGAGCAGCAGATGACCCCTATTGATTTTGGGGTCAAAGGTCAAGGTCACATTGACCTTGTATGTTAAAACGGTTTCCAATCAATAACTAAAGAACCCTTAGGCCTAGGAACTTCAAACTTGGTATGGTGATTGGTCATGACCAGCAGATGACCTATTGATTTTGGGGTCAAGGGGTCAAAGGTCAAGGTCACATTGACCTTGTAGGTAAAAACGGTTTCTGATCAATTAACTAAAAACACTTAGGCCTAGGAACTTCAAACTTTGTATGATGATTGGTCGTGACCAGCAGATGACCCCTATTGAGTTTTGGGTCAAGGGGTCAAAGGTTAAGGTCATGACCAGTAGATACTTGATAACCCTTATTAATTGTTTGATCACTGGGTCAGAAGTCATGCATAATAACCTTATCACAGGACTAATTGGCTGCTGATAGGGGGCATACATGTTTTACAAACATATCTTGTTGTATTATGATCAAATGAGTTGATACCTGCCATATTGAAGCAGGATGTACTTTGATTTAACATAAACATTTGTAATGCGATTTCATCCTATTTTGGTCTGAAATTTCTGTGTGAAATCTTGATGGAATTTCGATCCACAGACATATATCAATAGAAGCAGTATATGTTTTAAAGTGTGCATTTGCTTTTTTTATTCCCCGCCAATCGAAACGGGAGGATATTGTTTTGGCATTGTCCATCCGCCCTCTTTCCGCGCTAGCAATTACTGGCTGGAATTCAGCGAAACTTTATGGGAACCATCAATACCAAGAGATGCGCATATCTTTGCCTTGTTCCTGTCAGACCTTCCAACACAGAGTGATGGCCCTTGATTAGTATGCAGTATGTGTAAAAAGCAATAATCGTTTCCGCGCTGTTTCTCTGCAACTACTGGCTGGAATTCAATTAAACTTTATAGGAACCATTAATACAAAAAGGCAATTTGCATCTCATTGGCATGCCCAGATAATACTATCTAACACTGAGTTATGGCCCCTGTTATTGCTCTGAATATTTATCATGTACAAAGAATATTACTGTTTACGCCATGATAAATATATAAAAATAAAGCCTTATGTCTCCAGTTATTGTGTAAGTAATAACCAGTACTCGACAGGGGGATAAATCAAGGAATTTGCTTGTATAGAAGTAAAATTCGAGGCTGAACAATCAACATTTGAGGAAACTTAAATGAAATGCTTAATGAAAACAATGCTAAATTAGTTTGCAAGTTTTGAAAGATAATAATATTATATTCATTTCAAGAGAAAAAAACTTTAATTATCTTGTTTACATGCCTTGTTTTGTATATGAAACATTGAAGTGGATATAATGTAATCAAAACATTCAGAATACATCATATTGTTCAGCTGTTGTTTTCTTGTTGTTGTTTTTCCTTTACCATTTCATGCGTAAAAATCGAAGTTACTTGGTCTGTGTTATATAGAATTAGTGCATTTATTCCATCTTGCTTTATGTTATTGGGACTTACATTATGCTTGCTTCTATACTTCTTTATGACAATGAAAACCTGCGTTTTGCTGAATTCAATCATGCCTTATTATTACTGAATGCACTTTCATGTAATTGCAACCTTATGTGTTCCCTACTAAACCATCAAACTCACATATTTTAATATGCTATATGTTTAATTGTATCTTTTATAAAGATCAACGTATTATGTTTGGTGTTTAAGATAACATTCTTTGCTTGTTCTTGATATAACTAAATGTCACATGGTATGTTTCTGTCAGTACCTTTGATTTGCCTGATATTGTCGACATTATGTCACAATAAATTATTAATTTTGATCAATAATTGGCGAATTTGATGTGTCTTAGCATTCATATGCTTCAATATATTCACTGATTACAAATATAATGCAATATAGGATCACTGCGCATCGACAACGAAGATGACAACGATAGCGATATTATAGTCGCATGTGACAGTACGCACTAAGCAGTTGGCAGTAAGCATAATGCGAGTTGCAATAATTTGTGTTCGTATTATGACAGCAGGTGTCGCTTTATCGGTACATCCCGTTATTTTCCGGATGATCCCGTATTTTGGCACGTGGAGTAAAAAAACAAATTTACGTCCCCTTTATACAGGGGCGTATACAGAACAGTGTTAGTTGGAGACTGACATGTAAAGGGAAAATTTACTGGAAAACAACGGAACACGATGCGACAGACGAAAAGTGCGTGTTTTTGAAGATTCCGCCAGCATGTGAAAAAAAATGTTTTAGATTTCTCTAATAACTCATCCTACAAGTGGCAACTCACCTCTTATATAATTGTTTACATTTCTTTTTGGGCGTGTGTGATAGTCGTATGAGCAATAGTGAAATTGAATTTTAAGATATACTATGCTCAAACTTACGGTGGCACAAAGGTGACATGTGTGTGTTTCTATTTATCTCATGCGCACGAGATACTATGTCGTGGCCACGAGATAGTTAAGTCGTGGGAACGAGATATTTAATAACCAATCAAATTACACTATTTTTATGAATTTTCCTAACAAGGATGCCCCTACTTGTCCTGTCCGTAAAAGTACCATTCATACAAGTTATTGATTGGTCAAAGATTTAGCGTCATTGTGACCCTGATTTCTGACCAAATTGCCTAAAAATTATTAGATGTCATCTACTGATCTTTTTAGGTTATATAATCTTCAGCTTATTCTTTCTAAATCATTCATAGATTAGACAATGATTTTACATGAAGTGTCATGTTTGTCTGACCCGTGACCTCAAACATCCTCATAGGATATCTACTGTCCATGGGCAATGTCCCTACCCAATAAAATAAACCAGGACTAAGTCCCTCTCAAATGTTAACAGGCCGTTGTACGTACAAAATGACCAATTCTATCATAGAATTATTCCAACAAAGGGCTATAACTAAGTCAAAATTAATGTATGGTTTATGGGCCTGATGATCCTTAAGACATGTAACAAGTTCAAAGTGAACACTTCAGTATTTTCAAAAAAATAATGTTGCACGTAAATCTTTAAACAGAAATTTTCTAAGTTTAGAAAATCATGGTGTAATCAGATTAAATTATTTCGTCTGCACGACACAGTTATCTCGTTCCCACGACTAAAACGATCTAGTAACTCGTGGCCACGACTTAGTAGTTAATACAGTACAAACTTGATTTTTTTCTGTAGAATAAAATAAATATAATTTGGCTTCATACAAATATTGTGCTTTCAATCCTTTACACTGTAAGTGGGCAGTATGAATATACATTCGTAAACGTATAGTGTTATTACAAAAAAAAAATATATGGAAGTTTCTTTTAAAGACAGACACAACTTTACTTGACCCGTAATAAGGAAAGCAGATTCCTATACATTATGTGTATGTGTTTTTGTATTTTCTGATCGCAAAATCAGTAAATACATAGCTAATATCCACGGTCTAACACAAAATTTCCTCACAGACCTAACAACGCAAAGTAGTTCTCACTCAAAACTGCTTAAAAACCAGCAATTTAAAGAAATAATAATTTTTAATGCAGGCATTGAACGAATTACAGTGCATTAAAAGTTTACATTAGTCAATAGAAATATGAGGTTACAATCACAAATTTCGCGGATGAATATCTTTTTTACCCAATGAAAAATGTTCCACTATTTCCGTAAAGCTTAATCAATGAAAATGCTATTTTTAGCTTTGTCGATTACCGAATACTCCAGAGCGTAGCACATAAATAAATCTGACTGTCGAGTAATGGAATATATACATGTCGGACTGTTTTGGCGAGAAGATTTTCGCTAAATTATTTTCATCAGTGTTTAACAACAGGTTTATCGTGAACAAAATACCTCGAAATAAATAAGGATTACAAATACGAAATGAAAATTCTCAATTTTAGAATTACAATATATTTGTTTTTATTCACGCTACATACGTATTACTTCACTGTGGTGCAGAGGTAGCGCGCTCGTTTATGGTGTGAGAGGCCTGAGGTTAAAATCCTTGTCGAGGCAACATTTTTTTTGAAGTGGCTTTTTAAGGAAGTTGCCACGATATGCAAGGATAAAGTGTGGCTGTAATAAAAAATGAAAAATGATTTTTGATGCAACTCTAAGCATGCAAAATTCCATATGTATCAATCACAAACTGCATGTTAAACGCAGTCCCTGCGTAAGATGAATAATAGTATATAAAAATAAACTTATACAGGAAAAATCAGAAAATACCACAGAGCATACAGCCCTTTGATTATTTAAATAAAACATATTTAGTAAGAATTTTATAGATTTCAATAAATTTCTGTGATAAGATATGTTACTGAAAGATGTGCATAGTATATCATTAAGCACAAATGTATGTGGATGTGGTGGTGTGTAAGGGATGTCTGATCTATAATCAGACACACATATGCCCAACATTTGAGCCGCGTCACGACAAATCCAACATAATGGGTTTGCGACCAACATGGATCCAGACCAGCCTGCGCGTCCGCACAGTCTGATCAGGATCCATGCTGTTCGCTTTCCAACTCTTTTACAAGTAGAGAAACTGGTAGCGAACAGCCTGGATCCTGATCAGACTGCGCGGACGCGCAGGCTGGTCTGAATCCATGCTGGTCGCAAACCCATTATGTTGGTTTTGTCGTGACGCGGCTCATTTGTAATTGACTATGCACGTGTTACAAAAAAAAAACTTCCTTCTTTCCTTATTATTCATGTACGATAAGGAAAGAAGGAAGTTTTTTTTTTGTAACACGTATATTTTAATGCGTTACATACCTATTTGCCACTACTAGTGACTCTGAGACATTAAAATTTTATTAAGTTAAAAGGCCAATAATTTTTGCTTTTTAATGTCCAAGTAATTAGATACGACCTTCGCAGTACCTAGGCAGGTGCTAGACAACTTGATGACAGCATAATATGTTTTGGTAAGGGAGTACACTAAGAAGACTATTGCATGAAACTGACACGTATATATTCTACGTATATTTGGGGGTAGGTGCAGCCCTTAAGCCATGGCCTGAAACCGCCACTGACTGTACGTGTAACTGCCCCATTGCATCACTTTTTACGAGCATATTTTTTTCTAATAGACTGTATACATATATAAAATTATATTGCATAATCCTTTACTACTTGTATTTATATTCTTTCAACTGCAATGTATGTATTAAACGCTTAGTACGTATTTATATATACATGTACGCGGTATCTATACGGAAAATTCCGATGATAGGCGAATCGTGGAAACAATTCCGTTGACATCGATAACAGAGTTCTCGCCCCTTAACAGTACATAGTTTTAATTGTTTATCATAATGTAAGATGATCAAACATTATCCTAAAAGCCTCAGACACCGAGCTTTATTAAGCATAAACACTGCATAATGTATATAAGCGAAAGCTAATAGTAATCACGCCATGCGAGCTATAAGTCATATTTTAAAAAATCCATCAGGAAACATTAAATAGTTAATTTTAAATGACTTATACATAAAAGTAATACAAAAAAAAACTAAACCGTAAATGGTTTGTATAGAGCATGAAGAAAGGTAGCTTATGCATAAAGGTATATGACGTTAACATTTTAGTATTCCAAATGGCTTGTTCCAATTTATTAGTTATCACTCAATGAAAGAATTGGTGACTACGATCGAAATGTTTGAATGAAATAACGAAAAATGGAAACCAGCATAATGCAGAGTTTAAATATCATAAAGCAAGATGGAATCAAGCATAATGCAAGTTCTAATGTCATGTAGCAAGATAGAATTAAGCTTAATGCAAGTTCCAATGTCATCAAGCAAGATGGAATCAAGCATAATGCAAGTTCCAATGTTATCAAGCAAGATGGAATTAAGCATAATGCAAGTTCCAATGTCATCAAGCAAGATAGAATAAATGCATTAATTCTGTTCCATAGTGTTATGTAGTACACAGCTAGCTTTCTGAAATTTTGTTTGTGTTCATATTATTGTAAGCAATGATTTTGGGTCGATAAGATGACCCTTACAACAATCAGTTGTGGAGAAAAGTACTAGATTTAGTTTGTTTGTATCATGTATGCTTAGCTCATAAAATTTTTATAAAGGTACAGTGTATAAGGATATCATCGAGTGTTCTCTCTGAGCTGGGTTTCATCCCTGGAAGAATAACATGGTACTTAAGAAGGATATTAGTTAAGAACTGGTGCGATTTGTAAAATAAAGTAAAATAAGACCAGAATTAAAATGCTGTTTACAAGGTTAACGTATTACGTTATCACAACTTACAATGTCTACGAATGACATTGCTAACAATTATGAAGCATCCATACGTGAAAAGTTTAATATATTATTAAAGGATAGATCTACCTGGACAATCAGTCAACATAATTTATGGGTAGATAAAGTTTCTTTATCAATACTTTATAAACATCAACACAATAACATACTGTCAGAGCATTTATTACACTGTATACTCCACAAGTTACAAGGGATTTGTTACGTCATAAAGTCAAGTGATGACGTGACCAAATACCTTTTGTTTTTATTTAATAAACCTATTGCAAAATAGTATCAACAATGATTATGTCTTAAGTAGGGTCACTTTTTCTCAGACTTTTCTCTGCCCTTCAGCCGATTGTTAATATTTACACATTTGAACACGTAATATAACATGTTATCTATGTCTCTGGTAATACATTGTTCAATAGTGAATACTTGCGAAACATTAATGCTTACATCAATAGTGAAATGATTTGTTTTTAATTTATCTATATTTCAGGTGAAGATTAACGTTTTTTTTTAAAAGTTGGCAGTGTTCGGAAATACACGCATGTGTGTTCGGTATTACACGCATATGGTCGGTAATAGAAGTAGTCAGGTCTAATATATGAAATGTCATAACTCTTTAGATAATGTGCGTAGATAAGTGTTTCTTGCATGTAAATGTAAAGGAAAACTCATATTCGTCAAATGTCAATTGAAAATCGTGATTACTGCGTGTATTACCGAATACTACTTATTTCACCTTAAGTGTTCGGTAATACCCACACCCGCTCTAGATCTAGATTGTCTAAAACTCGTGGTCGTAATATTTTTTTTAACAATTTGAAAAATTGGTTTGTTAGATAAATTTAACACAATATTGTCATAAAATACTAGGAGGATAATAAAGAAAGACAACCGTACCTTCGGCTACTTTAAAAAAAAAACACAAAAATGAAATCTTTTTGCCATGTTTGTTCATAACCGCACCATAATTTTGTAAGCATGCGCGAACGAGATTGAATGACTTGTTAGGAATACGTATAGCGTATAGGTGACGTATAGCGTAAAAACAAATAGTTTAAACTCAAGTGCTTAAACTGAATATTAACGCATATGCATTAAAACCAAAACATGTTTGTGTAATTAATCATAGTTTATCAAAGGTACAAATAATAGATAATTTATAGTGACTTTTTATTTCTCTTTCTAAAAGACCCTTAATATTGACTCTACAACGGAAATGGATGCATCCGGATCAGTGGACGAACTTAGCCTGCCAAAACCAAATCTATCTTTACCAAGCATACCGCTTTTGGACATCAACTTCAGGAATACGTCGTTTTTATCACTGTTAACTCAAAGACCGAGAGTTGTCATACGTCTTAGAAGTGAACAAAATGAGAACCTTGATAATATTATGGTAAATAAGTATTTATTTTTTCAGTTACTGTAACACTTAATTTACTTCAGTTTAAGGTAACAGTCGACGATTATTTCGATATGTACTGTACAATATGTCTGAATTAGTTTCACATGTTAAAAGCAAATTCTGATTTGTATACATGTATATTTTCATTATCAAAGAACGCATATAATACTTTTTAAATTATGTCAGATAGACCGTCAGCTTTGATATTGTTTTCACTTGTGTAAAATCAGGAAATTACTTTAAAAGTGTTTCATGTGACCCCCACCTTCCCCCCCCCCAAAAAAAAAAAAAAGAAAAGAAAAGAAAAAACAATAAAAAAACATCGAAGTCGCTCACTTATTAAACATTTATTCGTCTTAAAGCACTAAATAATATACAGCTCGAATTCGCTATTCCCTTCATTACCTGTTTACATCAATATTGACAAAAGTGGTGTAGATTATTCTTATATAAAAGGATATATTGTACTTCCTTACTCTTTAATCACCTAAACAATTATTCATATTTTATCTATTCAGCGTAATATTTAGCGTAGTGGTTGAGTGTTGGCTTCGTCAGTGTAGAGACCCTGGTCTTTTCCTGGAAAAGGCATTTTTCCTTTTCTTATATTTTTTGTTTTTAGATATTTTAGTTCTTCGTGAATTTCTTTCACACAATATTATTAGAGAACATTTAGTTTTAAACACATTCGCTTTCAGCAGGTTTAGTTAGAAACAACACAGTCGTTATTAGAGTGAAAAATGAGAAATGGAAGAAAATTAAATATATAAATATACAAATGAGCCAAAATTGTCAAAAAATGTTTCAAATTGAATTCAGAGTGTTTTAAATATAATTAAATGGATTATACTATTCAATCTGTTCAAAGACTGTTAACATCAAATGCATTCAATTTTTCTAAACCGTTATAAGTTTTAACTTTGAATTGTACAAAATATTAAAAAAGTAACAGGTTTATTAAAGAGAATATGAAAATGTTTTCCAAAAGTAAAAACCATACAATAATTGCCATAAAAATGCAAAAGTAATATTTAAAGAACTTAAACAACCCATTATATCATAATGGTACGACCTTTAGCTATTAATGTAAACGTTATCGTGTTCAAATCATATATGCATAAAAAACAATACTATAATTAGTCATAGTTTATCAATTGCATACAAATATACTAAATGAAATAATAATAATGACTATTTTATTTCTATTACTAAAAGACCCTTAATATTGACTCTACAACGGAAATGGATGCATCCGGATCAGTGGACGAACTTAGCCTGCCAACACCAAATCTATCTTTACCAAGCATACCGCTTTTGGACATCAACTTCAGGAATACGTCGTTTATATCACTGTTAACTCAAAGACCGAGATTTGCCATACGTCTTAGAAGTGAACAAAATGAAGAACCTTGATAATATTATGGTATATAATTTTTTCTTTTAAAAATTAATTTTTGGTGTAATTTATTGAAATGACTTAAAGGCTTTATGGAAACAAGACCAAAAAAAGATTGATTTTATCTTTAACTAAATGATATTATTCCCTTATACTTCATGTACTTAAAATCAATATTATTAATTGTAAAATGACAGTAAATAATAAAAACATTCAATCTAAACAAGGGAAACTATAAAACGAATTTGGATAACTGTCCTAAAAATAAACGTATGCACCCACTTTCAAAAAGAAATAATCTTAAAGAAATAACACATACATTTTAATGGTGAGACTTCTCCATTATCATTTTAACATGGAACTCTACAGCATAGTGACAAACTTTAATGTCAGACATGAAAAATCTGACAAATATAATGTGTGTTTAACATGTTTAGATTTATGCGTTTAGCAAAAATACTTAAACTGAAAACACAATCATTTCTATCTCATATGCATACATTCAGTGATTTAAAGATAAGAATTGCATTGCATTCTTTGAAAGAAAAACATAACAATGCTTTTTTTACTTTCAGATACCGGTATGTCATGGAGAATAATTTTTATTAAAATATACATTGATATCTACATCGTTTGACAAAACAAGTTATATTATAACACAACTGTATTACAAAGTGCAATTTGCCGGTTGTGGTGGATAGTTATCAAACTGGCAACCTGGAGATAAATCAAGAGGTTTACACCTTAAATACTTGGGTTTTTGTCTGTTGTTTTTGTCGTCGTGTTACCCACTTATGCATGAAGTTAATAAGTGCTAACTTTTGTAGAGTTTATGGCTTCTCTCTCTTTTAACGTATCACCATCAAATATCACTGACACATTAACAACTTGTGATTCACAAGACAGGTGCCGTGATTTGAGAAACTAACAACATATATTCGGCATTTTAGGACGTTCGATTTCAAATAACGATTTTCGCATTATCAACGTCTAATTGATATGCTATTATATGTTATTTATTTGGAAGTCCTTCGAACCCACAGCGGCTAGGGGCAAGTGGTTTGAAGTCAACGACCTTAACCACTCGGCCACGGACGCCAAAAAGTAAATTACGATACATAAATAAGTATCTTTTATCTTATAGAAAATAAATACCCATAAAAAGACCATAAAATAACAATTTAGAAGCATATCAGAAATTGTTATTATTTGATGTGCAAGGGTTATACAAAATATTTCAGGGCTAGTATATTCAAACATTTAAAAAGTCTTTGTAAAGAATGCACGTGTGAGGTGCCAAGTAATAATCTGCCAAATGGAATATTACAATTTAGTAAAGTGTAACTCATAATTTCCAATAAAAGAGCATAGGACTTACAAGTCATAAGTATAAATGGTCCTCCATATAGAACATTCGTACCCCTAGAATGTGCTTCAATAAAAATTGGCTTCTCGTGGCTAAAATGGCTGTTTGATATGATTCCTTGCAATCGCTCTTCAATATCTGAAAAAGATTAAAAATTATTCATGTTTAGTGTCAAGCAAGCTCGTAACCCGCGGTGTGTTTGTGGTTGCAGTGTGAATTCAATATTGTCTTACAAAGAATGATTGGTGATTGAAAAGAAAACGTCTGTTAATCATCCACTACTTATGTATACTTAATGTTTATTTATTAATTATTTCTTTAATAAATAAACAAATAAATAGATTGAAAATGAATGTATGCATGAACAAATGTAGAAGATACGATTGGAATTGCGAACGAAGAAACGGATGGACAAATCAGCATTCATTATTTTGAAATTAAAAGTAAACAAAAACACTTATAAAACTCTAAAAAGAAGAAGTCACTTTAAATTAATTGGAAAACTATTTTTTTTTTTAAATTGACTTACACATTTTCACTAACTGAATGCTAAGATGCGTGCATATGTTCTGAAAAAATTGTTTGCCATTTTGTGAAAAATGGCTATTTTCATTGAAAAGTCTCCCGTTACAAGTTCAAATTGATATAAAACTATGAAAACTGCTTCAATACTAATCAAACTTAGCACAGATGTTTACTGGACCATTGCCTTTGCAACAACATGCTCAGGCTTAAATTTCCTGTTACCATGGCAACGAGGGGACATCTCAAAATTGCAAAAAATCGCTATTTTGCGTTGATTTTTTCCATCAAAATTGATTTCAAAGTGCTGCAACTTCTCAATGGATTGAGATAGAGTCAAATGCTTTTCACTGTTGGTTACACGTTACCTTATGATCGATCTGGGATCTTTTTTAGCCTCTCACAAGTCCAAAATTTTCTTGGCGATGAGGGCGACTGCCGCCCCCCAAACAGAAGGGGGCACATCCCCCTTCTGGCAACCCCCTGGTGTATCTTTTGGTTGGGGGCCGCGCCGAAAAGGTATTCACTTTTTTAAGCAACATTTTTCAAACAAAAACAAGTGTTTGGGACCTAAATAAGGCATTTTTTCACCATTTGAAACAACAGAAAGGGGGGTGAAAAGGGCGTTAAAAGGCGTGTATATCGCGTAATGGGTTAACAGAAAATGATGAAAATAAGTGAAATTACCCAAAATCGTGTTTTTCCATGTTAAAACATGGCCTCCTAACATGTAAATTTGATAAAAAATTGTTGTTTTGTAGAATTTTTTATATTTTTTTTCATTAAAAAGGCATTGCTGTAATGAATTATATTATTTGAGTCAGTCCACGTTAAAAATTTCAAATACTTGTTAAATCAAAGCGGTGCACGTTTGATAATTAATTGTTGGTTAAATGAAAGAACAACAATTGATTTAATAGCATTTTGTATGACGAACAATATGACCAGTCAACGAAGCTTTTGTGATATGCCGAAATATTAAAATTTTGCCAAATAAAATGAAATCACAAGAATTAACATTTTTAATGACCGGTTTAATTGAAAAATATTTCAATATGAATGTATAAATAGAATGAAATGAAAACGTGTATTCAATGAGTGAGTCTTGAAGAGTTTCTGGTTATTTTTCTTTATCTCATTAATAATATGTATTAATTATGTAGATAAGGTTAAATTAAGCCAAGTTCACTTTTTATAATAAATACGGTAGTTATTTCCCTGAAAGGCCAACCAAATCTATTGTGGTGTTATGTGTTCATGTTTGTCTTTGTTCCTTTTGTTATGAGTGATTGAACTGGTTTTGCAAGTTGAGTGATGGATGATTGGTTTTGGTATGCAAGTTATTTTTAGATGATTTGGTTCTGGAATATAACATTTCTTAGTAACTCAGACCACTCCTTGTCTCGCTTTCGAAGTGATAACAACTTTAGAATATATATTTTACTATCAGTCATTTCTTAATAGAAATACTTGCTTATATTCAATTTATTTATTCAATTAGATTTCTTCTATTACAAGCCTGGTATGTATATTTGTATATATTTATTTGTCAAATTGTTTTTATTGTAATTTGAATTGTTGTGTAATATTCTGTAATATGTATTTTGTGAAATATATTTGTATTGTAAAATATTTGTTTGTATTGTGATGTCTCATACTTATTTTATTTGTTACAGGTTTTATTCTTTATAGAATAAATCTATAAACGTCTCCAAGTGTTTCTTGTTGAAAACCCCACCACTACAAATTGGCTCCCCGACGGGGAATTGAACCCCGGTCTCCCGCGTGACAGGCGGGGATACTCACCACTATACAATCGATGGCTCAATGGAACACACCACCATCCCCAGTACAGACATACAGATATCAGACACCACCTCAAACAGCACCTAATAACACACCAGTCCGTAACACATCTTACAATACCAATCGCAGTTGGCGTGGCCGTAGTAAGGGTATAAATCAGCAGGGCCATGTTGCTGCGCAACAGGGATCTTCTGCGGTTTACCCAAACTAGGGTCCGCCTCTGTTGTTGGCCAATCAGAGGCGGTTATTGAGAAGCAATCACTTGTTAATAGAATTATTGGATGTTCCAATAAGGCCAATATTGTATTTAATGGTGTTTCAGCCATAGCTCTAGTTGATACTGGCTCAATGGTTTCAACAGTATCAAACTCATTTTATTTGTCATTGTCAAATAGACCGCCACTGTTGAATTTGACAGATTTCAATATCAATTTAGACATTTCAGTTGCAAATGGGCAATCTTTAGATATTTTAGGGTACATTGAAGTTCCGATTGCTATACCGGAATTAAACCTTCAGTTGCCTGTGCCTGTATTAGTTGTCCCTGATACACATAACAACATATCTTGTCCTGTGATATTGGGTACCAATGTTATCAGGCTCTGTAAACTTTCATCTACTGATTCAAATTTGTCTCAAGTTTGGCAATCAGCATTTGACAGTTTAGTTTGTAAGCCTCACACAGTCAAATCTACCAATGACCATCCTATCACAGTTGCACCGTATGAGTCTATTTCTGTTAATGGTCTTGTTAGAGGTGTCTCTAGTGATACTAAGCTTGTGACTGAAAACCCTGATGCAGATGTTTTATATATTGTTCGGCCACAAATAGTTTCAGTGTCCAATGAAAGCGGTTATGCAAAGGTGCCTGTACGCATCTGTAATCTGACTGCGAGGACATTGACTATTAAGCCGAAATCTAACATTTGTGTGGTTAATGAAGTTACAGTGCTAGACAACCTTGCTTCTTCTCATTCTGTTCCTACCTCTTCACAGCCAGATTTATCTTCTCTTGGTTTGAATATTGATACTGAGTATCTGTCCCCTCAGCAACTCTTGCGTGTTCGCCAAGTTTTAGGCAATTGGAATCATGTATTTTCCAAGGGATCAACTGATATTGGTTGTACTGATCTCACACGCCATAGAATTGTTTTAAATGATGACACCCCTTTCAAGCAGCCTTACAGGAAAATTCCCCCTGGAATGTATGAAGAGGTGAGGCAGCACCTTAAGGATATGCTTGACTGCGGTGCCATCAGGCCTAGTGACTCTCCTTTCTCTTCTAATGTTGTTCTTGTTCGGAAAAAGGATGGTTCACTTAGGTTCTGCATTGATTTTAGAATGCTTAACTCAAGAACAAGAAAAGATGCCTATATGCTTCCTCGCTTTGATGACACTGTAGACCTTTTAGTGGGTTCTAAATTTTTCTCTAAACTTGACTTACGCAGTGGATACAGGCAAGTTGAGATGGAGGAAGATTCAAAGCCCTATACTGCTTTTTCTGTGGGTAACCTTGGATTTTACGAATTCAATAGGCTTGCCTTTGGATTGGTTAATTCAGGTGCTACTTTTCAAAGAGTTATGGAACGTGCCATGGGTGACCTGCTTTTGCGTGAATGTCTTGTTTTTGTTGATGACATTTTGGTTTTTTCTGAAACTTTTGAAGAGCATATTGTTAGGCTTGAAAATGTTTTTCAACGTTTATCTTCTCATGGTCTTAAACTTAAAGGCTCTAAGTGTGAATTTTTCAAAACGTCCGTTTCTTATCTAGGGCATGTTATCTCTGAGAATGGTATTTCTACTGATCCCGAGAAAACTTCTGCTATTTCTTCTTGGCCAGTCCCTAAGAACATTGCTGAATTAAGGACATTTCTTGGAACTGCAGGTTTTTACAGGAGATTTATTAAGGATTATTCCAAGTTGGCCAAACCCCTTAATGACTTAAAATTTTACTACTTCACGTTTAAATGTTGAATTCTGCTTAAGCCGGTGCTAGGGGGCGTGGACGGTAACTTGCACTTTCCAGTACCGTCCATGAACAGGCTCAATCAAACCGAGCCTGCAACATTTTCAATTTTGCCGTGTTGGGCTTTCTTTAGGGATTCTGTATTTATCTATTTAATGATCACATCCGTGTTATTTGTGCCGTGTGGCGGCTTTAAAAAGTCTCCCCGTACATTTAATCAATGATGTTATATTTTCGATCCTTAAAGATCGTTCAGCACGACAGTATTGTTGTGCTTGTGGTATTTTTAGTTTCAACTTTTCGGCATTTTCTAGTTGGGTGGTTCCAATATTCCTACTTGAATAATGTTGAATCACTCTTAGGATATGTTGCCTGCTTTTTAAATTTGTCTTTTGACGTCTTATCTGTGATACGCAGGCTTCATAACCTCTGATCCCCTTTCAAAATTCCATTTTATTTAGTTCCGCCCATTGTTTTCTCGTTTAGGGCACACGCTTTTTATTACTTGGGGACCATACGCCGCTTTTCATGGAATGGCACGGAAGTGTCACATTGAAGGTTCCATGATAACCGCCGTATGAACACATCTGCGGATGTTTCTAAATTCAAAATTTTACTACTTCACGTTTAAATGTTGAATTCTGCTTAAGCCGGTGCTAGGGGGCGTGGACGGTAACTTGCACTTTCCAGTACCGTCCATGAACAGGCTCAATCAAACCGAGCCTGCAACATTTTCAATTTTGCCGTGTTGGGCTTTCTTTAGGGATTCTGTATTTATCTATTTAATGATCACATCCGTGTTATTTGTGCCGTGTGGCGGCTTTAAAAAGTCTCCCCGTACATTTAATCAATGATGTTATATTTTCGATCCTTAAAGATCGTTCAGCACGACAGTATTGTTGTGCTTGTGGTATTTTTAGTTTCAACTTTTCGGCATTTTCTAGTTGGGTGGTTCCAATATTCCTACTTGAATAATGTTGAATCACTCTTAGGATATGTTGCCTGCTTTTTAAATTTGTCTTTTGACGTCTTATCTGTGATACGCAGGCTTCATAACCTCTGATCCCCTTTCAAAATTCCATTTTATTTAGTTCCGCCCATTGTTTTCTCGTTTAGGGCACACGCTTTTTATTACTTGGGGACCATACGCCGCTTTTCATGGAATGGCACGGAAGTGTCACATTGAAGGTTCCATGATAACCGCCGTATGAACACATCTGCGGATGTTTCTAAATTCAAAATTTTACTACTTCACGTTTAAATGTTGAATTCTGCTTAAGCCGGTGCTAGGGGGCGTGGACGGTAACTTGCACTTTCCAGTACCGTCCATGAACAGGCTCAATCAAACCGAGCCTGCAACATTTTCAATTTTGCCGTGTTGGGCTTTCTTTAGGGATTCTGTATTTATCTATTTAATGATCACATCCGTGTTATTTGTGCCGTGTGGCGGCTTTAAAAAGTCTCCCCGTACATTTAATCAATGATGTTATATTTTCGATCCTTAAAGATCGTTCAGCACGACAGTATTGTTGTGCTTGTGGTTATTTTTAGTTTCAACTTTTCGGCATTTTCTAGTTGGGTGGTTCCAATATTCCTACTTGAATAATGTTGAAACACCCTTAGGATATGTTGCCTGTTTTTTAAATTTGTCTTTTGACGTTTTATCTGTGATACGCAGGCTTCATAACCTCTGATCCCCTTTCAAAATTCCATTTTATTTAGTTCCGCCCATTGTTTTCTCGTTTAGGGCACACGCTTTTTATTACTTGGGGACCATACGCCGCTTTTCATGGAATGGCACGGAAGTGTCACATTGAAGGTTCCATGATAACCGCCGTATGAACACATCTGCGGATGTTTCTAAATTCAAAATTTTACTACTTCACGTTTAAATGTTGAATTCTGCTTAAGCCGGTGCTAGGGGGCGTGGACGGTAACTTGCACTTTCCAGTACCGTCCATGAACAGGCTCAATCAAACCGAGCCTGCAACATTTTCAATTTTGCCGTGTTGGGCTTTCTTTAGGGATTCTGTATTTATCTATTTAATGATCACATCCGTGTTATTTGTGCCGTGTGGCGGCTTTAAAAAGTCTCCCCGTACATTTAATCAATGATGTTATATTTTCGATCCTTAAAGATCGTTCAGCACGACAGTATTGTTGTGCTTGTGGTATTTTTAGTTTCAACTTTTCGGCATTTTCTAGTTGGGTGGTTCCAATATTCCTACTTGAATAATGTTGAATCACTCTTAGGATATGTTGCCTGCTTTTTAAATTTGTCTTTTGACGTCTTATCTGTGATACGCAGGCTTCATAACCTCTGATCCCCTTTCAAAATTCCATTTTATTTAGTTCCGCCCATTGTTTTCTCGTTTAGGGCACACGCTTTTTATTACTTGGGGACCATACGCCGCTTTTCATGGAATGGCACGGAAGTGTCACATTGAAGGTTCCATGATAACCGCCGTATGAACACATCTGCGGATGTTTCTAAATTCAAAATTTTACTACTTCACGTTTAAATGTTGAATTCTGCTTAAGCCGGTGCTAGGGGGCGTGGACGGTAACTTGCACTTTCCAGTACCGTCCATGAACAGGCTCAATCAAACCGAGCCTGCAACATTTTCAATTTTGCCGTGTTGGGCTTTCTTTAGGGATTCTGTATTTATCTATTTACTTGAGGGTCATGGTAATTCTCCCAAATCTAAGTCCAAGCGTTCTAGAAAGACTGCTACATGGGTATGGGGTGATGCCCAGCAATCTTCTTTTGATATTCTTAAAGAAAAACTTACTTCTCCTCCTGTTCTTGCTTTTGCTGACTTCAGTAAACCCTTTAAAGTCCATATCGACGCGAGTGGGTCTGGATTAGAGGCCGTGTTACTTCAAGAGCAGGATGGCTCAGAGCATGTCATAGCTTATGCCAGCAGAGGTTTAAGACGTAGTGAACGTAATAACCCTGCTCATAAACTTGAATTTTTAGCTTTGAAATGGGCTGTCTGTGATAAGTTTCACGACTATCTTTATGGCAACCAATTTCTTGTTTCTACTGACAACAACCCTTTAACTTATGTCTTGTCCTCTGCTAAGTTGGACGCGACAGGTCATCGTTGGATTGCTGCTTTGTCTGCCTATGATTTTAAAATCATATATAAGTCAGGCAAACAGAATCAAGATTGTGATGGGCTATCTCGCCGACCACAACTCTTCAGCGATGCTGTCAAGGCAGTGTGCTTTGCTGCTTCTGTCTCTCTTTCTTCTGCTGAATGTTGCTCGGGAGATGAGGTCCCTCATATGGCCAATGAGGAATCTTTTCCTTCTGAAGCTGCAGTCAGACCAGTGGATTGGGCGGTAGAACAATCTAAAGACACTGATATATCTTCTGTTCTTTCCATCCTACGTTCTGGTTCTCGTCCGAGGGGGGAGGAGATGTCGAAAGACGTCAAATCTCTTCTTCGTGACTTCTCTCGTCTTTCTATCAAAGATGGTGTTCTTTATCGTACCGCCATTCTGGATGGAGAAGAAGTACAACAACTTGTTATTCCTTTTTCTCATAGGAATATTGCTTTTACTGGTGTTCATGACAATGTAGGCCATCCCGGACGTGATAAATCTCTATGGTTAGCTCGTCAACGTTTTTATTGGCCTGGCATGGAGGCAGATTTTAATAGTCGCATTTCAGGTTGCAAAAATTGTATTTGCAGAAAGACACCAGTTGTACCTGCTGCAGAATTGGTTCCAATCCAGACTTCAAGACCCATGCAACTTGTGTGTATGGATTTCTTGAAGCTGGAGAAGTCCAAAGGAGGGTATGAGGACGTCTTGGTCATTAACGACCATTTTACCAGATACGCCAAGGCTATTCCTTGCCGTAATCAAAAGGCGAGTACCACTGCTCGTGCCTTATATGAACATTTTATTGTCCACTATTCTTTTCCAGAGCAGCTGCATTCTGACCAGGGGCGGAATTTTGAAAGTAGAGTCATCAAGGAACTTTGCAAGATTGCAAATGTTTGAAAGACAAGAACCACTCCTTTCCACCCTATGGGAAATCCATCAGCGGAACGATTTAATCGGACCCTTCTCAGAATGTTAGGTACTCTGGCAGAAGATCACAAATCTAAGTGGGCAGATTTTGTTCCTTCTCTTGTTCAGGCTTATAACGCCACCAAGAACTCTTCTACAGGTTTTTCTCCTCACTTTCTTATGTTTGGATGGCATCCCCGTCTTTCTATTGATGCCTATCTTGGTACTTTTCCTTCTAACTCTGAACAACTTTCTCCTACTACTTATGTTTCTCGTTTGAAGGAACGCCTTCAATATGCTTATCGGTTAGCTGGTGATGTTGCCAAGAAGCGGGCTGATCAAAACAAGAAGCAATATGACCGTAGAGTTCGCGAGAACAAATTGGTTGTAGGCGATATTGTTTTGGTCCGAAAAGTCAATTTTCAAGGGCGACAGAAGCTGGCAGATAAGTGGGAGAAGAACCCTTTTGTTATCATTGACATACCATTTCATGACCAACCTGTATATAAAGTACAACTTGAGTCTCGAAAAGGTCCTGTCAGAACCCTTCACAGAAATATGCTTCTTCCATTTATTTCTATCCCTGAAGAAGATACAGATTTACCTGTTGAAACTAAGCCTAAACCAAAACCTAGACGTGTTCCTATACAGAAAGAGTATGATGCTGATTCTAGCTCTTCTGAATCATCATCTGGTGTATACATCATACCACAGAGGAGATTTCCAGTTACTCGCAGTCGCAATACTCGTGTTGATTATGGACATTCTTCTGATGCTCCCTCTATTTCTATCCCTTCATTTGTTCCCAGGATTCACCCCAATCCTTCGACGTATTCCCCATGCAATGTCCCAGTTACTCCAGTAAGTGTTCCAGTTACTCCAGTAAGTGTTCCAGCTACTCCAGTAACTATCCCAGTTACTCCATTAAGTGTTCCAGTTACTCCAGTAAGTGTTCCAGTTACTCCAGTAAGTGTTCCAATTACTCCAGTAAGTGTACCAGTTACTCCAGTGAGTAGACCAAGTACTCCAGTGACTATTCCAGTCATTCCAATACATACGCCCGTTTTATCTTCACGCCCTATCCCACGCCCTAGACGTGTGATACATCCACCGGATAGGTATGGAGAATGGGTATAATTATTGTATAATTATTGTATAATTTTTTATGCAGTCCTTTTAAATTTCACATGGGTCCTATGTATGGAGGTATATACTATGTATTTATTATTTTCAAGTAGAATTGACAACTCTACTGTATTGCATTATTTCTTTATATTTTACTGTTTAACTATTGCAAAAATAGTTATAGGAGGGCAGATATCTTAAATAATATGATATATTTATGTCGTCATATGAATATACAGTGTATGCATTTTTGTTTTTCGAATTGATCATGTTGTTATTTTTTTCATAAATCCAGGTTTCATTAATAATTGTTTTAAGAAAATGCCGGTGTCATTTTTAACTGGAGGGGAGTGTGTAGATAAGGTTAAATTAAGCCAAGTTCACTTTTATAATAAAATACGGTAGTTATTTCCTGAAAGGCCAACCCAAATCTATTGTGGTGTTATGTGTTCATGTTTGTCTTTGTTCCTTTTGTTATGAGTGATTGAACTGGTTTTGCAAGTTGAGTGTGGGATGATTGGTTTTGGTATGCAAGTTATTTTTAGATGATTTGGTTCTGGAATATAACATTTCTTAGTAACTCAGACCACTCCTTGTCTCGCTTCGAAGTGAAAAGAACTAAAAATATAGTTAACTTTCAGTCATTTCTTAATAAGAAATACTTGCTTATATTCAATTTATTTATTCAATTAGATTTCTTCTATTACAAGCCTGGTATGTATATTTGTATATATTTATTTGTGAAATTGTTTTTATTGTAATTTGAATTGTTGTGTAATATTCTGTAATATGTATTTTGTGAAATGTATTTGTATTGTAAAATATTTGTTTGTATTGTGATGTCTCATACTAATTTTATTTGTTACAGGTTTTATTCTTTATAGAATAAATCTATAAACGTTTCCAAGTGTTTCTTGTTGAAAACCCCACCACTACAATTAGATAAGACATATGTTCATTCCTTGTTACCTTCATATGCACACAGATACTCATCCATTTGCATGTTAATCCAAACATATAAATTTTGTACACTTTATATAACACTAGAGAAATTGAAATATAACTAGAAATGTGTCCATAGGACACGGGTGCCCCCACCGCGCCACTGTTCTGTCAATCTTATGACTCTAGGTCAAATATTTTTTGAAAACTAAAAATCTTTTACTAAGTAAAGGGCAAGAACTTTACAAATACTGAATAAATCCACAAGCAAACCCCAAGGTGCATAAGTACACGTGCTGACCAACATTCTTGTAAACTTTCAGGCCTACAAGTCAAATACTTTTTGAGCTATGCATGAACAAGTTGAAATTGCAAATTTATACTACTGTAAGTCAAGGGCAATAACTCTAACAAAACTGAAAAAAAAAATCCACATGCAAAGTTCCAGGTGCATAGCTTCACAGTGATGTGAATCATTATTCCTGTAATTTAGTGATGTTGATCATTATTCCTGTAAAGTTGGTTGATTCTAACTCAAACACTCAAGGGACAAATAACAACATAATGAAACAGTTTTTACTTAGTCAAGGGAAATAACTCTACAAGTACTGGATAAATTCACAAGCGAAACCCCAGATGTAAAACTAAATAAATCCAGACGAAAATACCCAGGTGCACAACTACACATGCTGATCGATATTCCTGTAAAGTTTCATGACTCTATGTCAAATCCCTTTGAGTGACATGCGACACAAGCTGAAAATTGCAAAATTTTACTAAGTCAAGGGCAATAACTCTAAAAATACTAAATAAATCCAGACAAAAATACCCAGGTGCACAACTTCACATGCTGATCAACATTCCTGTAAAGTTTCATGACTCTAGGTCAAATACTTTTTGAGTTACATGCGACACAAGTTGAAAATTGCAAAATTTTACTAAGTCAAGAGCAATAACATTAATCAAAGTGCTGCAGCACTGAATGCGACGGACATGCAACCGGAGAGACATTAAGGCTTTTTTTAGAAAAAACAAAACAAAAACAAAACACAAAATATATAACAGAGAAAATTTGTTCCATACAAGTTCGAGATTTGTAGAGCAATATATTTTGTGTCCCAAACTGATATAATTCAGATTTTCTACTTTCAAGCACTTAAATACAGAATGAAATTTATGCCTAAAAACTCTGGTCAAACTTGTAAATCAGTGTCCTTATCGATTTATTCCAAGAAATGATATGTAAATAGAAAAAAATACTGTCAACGAAATGTTTCTAAAATAAAACCATGCAAATAAACTTCAAGCATAATACATTATACATTTGAGAATGCTATTTAGAATTGCTTCGTGTTATATCATAGTGGGCATATAGACAATAAAATATAAGTCATTTGTATTTTTATTTCTCTTGGATATGTCTCATTAAAAAAGTTTTAGTTAAAATCATCAGCAATTAATAGTGTATTTTTTAGATTTTTTTTATTTACAAGGTAAAGATGTAGAGGCCAGAGCACATCGTTTTTATTTTAATTTAAATGTCACTTAAGCACTACAGTGTTTAGTTGTCCTTTTCAATTTCACACTAAATTCCATTTTCAACTTGTTTGCGTCTTACAATTGTATAGAATTTCTTAAAGTATTGCATGTAATCCGCTGGTTTATTACATGTATAATGTGTACTGCCTAATCGTCTGTCCAAAGAAGCAGAATCTATTTTTAGAATAACGTGACCTAGAAAAATATGTAAACAAACCACAAGAATCGGAAGTAGAACTGATATTATAACTTCCTGACCATTGTACTGTATCTACTTTATACGGAATTCCATAAACGACAGCCTACTGCTCACTGCCTACTGCTAACTGGACAGCCTGCTGCTCACTGCCTACTGCTAACTGCTTATTGACAGTCTAAGTCTATGTATGGATCAAATAGAAGTATTCCGAATGTACACACATGTGCACCCGCCATTTTGTTGAAAAAAAATCTGCTGGGAAAACAATGGTACGTAAATTAAAAAGGATTATTTTATAGTTAAGCCTAATAATTTGTAATTTCGAATTCATTGCAATGACTTGTGTATGTCCCACCATTGCATACTGCATTGATTATGTTATGAAATGGTTCCACATGCCTCTTGCACAGGTGATTGATAAATTGTCAAATATAGGACTCATTTTAGGGTAAATCAACTTAATAATAACTTATTCACAAAGAATCTGTGTTCAACAATCAACATGGATGGGCTTGAGCCCACCACTATTCCTCGGTTGAGAGGCGGAGATCTGGACCATTATGTCAAAACTCCCTTATTTTATTTAGAATTTCATAGTTTATTAAACTTACATTTGACAATGTTATACATTTCTAGAAAAATATCTGTATTATACTGGTGAATTCACTGGTGAAATTTAGGCTAAACATTATCTCATAATCAAAAATGTGTGAGTTCATTTACGAGATCATTTAGGTTTAGTTTTCATTGGCTGTAAGTTATAGCTTATAAATGTGTAATTCCTTAATAAATGTTATGTAATGCATTTTTGTTAAATTGATTGCACTCTTGATAGTGTATGTTGTAAAGATATGTGCTTTGAAGGTTAATAATACAATTGTAGAATCAATTTTATTCTAGTACAGAGGATGATAAATCTGACAGAAACATTTCAATGGAGGAACAGCCTATACTTTCATTGACTTCACAGAAAAGTAACAGAACCTATACACCTTCATGAAAATATTGAAATTACAATGGAAAAGGACAAGACTACATAAATGTATTGGATCTTAAAGGCGAGTTTAACTCGGCTTCCTTCTGGAAGCATAAACAAAGACAAACTTGGCTGTATTCAAATTGTTTCAAAAACGTTCAATATTTCAATGACATAAAGAGTGCAAACATGAAGTGATAAATTACAGTTTGGACCAGCTTATTTTACTTTTATGAAAAGCCATCGTTATTCTCTTGTTTAAATTCAATTGTGCTACTGGAAAACTATGAGAAATAATAGATTCTTTACTATTTAAATTTACTTAAAAAATTCTGATAGACAAAATGGTCATGTTAATGTTACAATATATTTTTGACGTGTTTGTTTAAAATCCATCTTTTATATAATTTTTATAATTATCTTGTTAACAAACACACTTAAAAGAGAACTTTGAGGTTGGTTATTTTTTCTATTCCTTTTTGCAATTACCGCAAGTAAAACCAATGAGCAAATCTGCCTTCGTATTTGGCAGAATCATCCAATGAAAGTCATTACTATTTCTATCAGGGTTCTAGAGGTTTGACAAGTTCAATTGACAAGACAATGGTAAACAGTTCTAAGACATCGTGATAGTGTAGAGCTTCTATGATATGATATAAGGCATTTTTAAGTTACCTTTCTTACAACGTGTATATCACTTTACATTGCAGAGTATATTTACATTAATATAATTTCATAACAACTACATGTATATACATTGTGTAATTCATAACAGAACTTTTAATTTTAATTCTGCTTTTATATTAATTGCTTTCCCCGAAACTTTACAAATATTTTATATAGATATTGATTTTTTTACAGGCGTGTCATAATTTTTATTTTAAATAACGGTGTATACAAGAAAATATTAGCTTTATAATACTGGTCTCATTATTGGGACTAAACATACTTTTTATGTGGTGTTATAATCATTAAGTGTATTTTGTTTTCGTTTTAATTGTAAATAAAAAAGTTCTTTAAAAATAAAGTATCATAATTTTCTTGTAATTTTGTTTATGTTTAGCTCCCCGGAAAAGAAAAATATGACAAAATGAATTGAAAATGGTTATATGTATGTTAACCATAGAGCAAAGTTTGTTAGTTGAATGTTGTAACATGACCAATTTGTAAAAACAATATTCAACATTGTCCACATTTAACCCATTACTTCATGAGCATTTTGTGAAAAATGGCTGTTTTCATTGAAAAGTCTCCCTTTACAAGTTCAAATTGCTATAAAACTATAAAAACTGTTTCAATACTAATCAAATTTGGCACAAATGTTGACTGGACCATTGCCTTTTGTAACAACATACACAGGCTTAAATTTCCTGTTACCATGACAACGAGGGGACATCTCAAAATTGCCAAAAATCAATATTTTGCGTTGATTATTTCCATCAAAATTGATTTCAAAATGCTGCAACTTCTAAATGGACTGAGATAGAGTCGACTGCTTTTCAGCGTTGGTTACACGTTACCTTATGATCGATCTGGGGTCTTTTTTAGCCTCTCAAATGTCAAAAATTGTCTTGAGCCTCCTTCTGGCAACCCCCTAATGTATCTTTTGGTTGGGGGATCGCGTCGAAAATGTGGTCACTTTTTTAAACAGCATTTCTCAAACAAAAACAAGTGTTGGGGGGGCTAAATAAGGTATTTTTTCACCATTTGAGACAACAAAAAAGAGGTAAAAAAGGCGTTAAAAGGCGTGTATATCGGGTAATGGGTTAAACAGTGTCTTAGTCTATCAATTTTAAATGGATCGGATCGCGAAAAGTATGTATTAGGAAGATGAAGATTACGTTATATCATTAGCTCCATAAGAAATACATCTGAAGCTCCAATATATGGCAAGTTAACTGAATATATTTTTCAAAACAGCTTTACAAGTTAACCTAAACACTCTTTCTTAAGGCAAAGAAATAAAAAGACGGCCGTCCAGCAATATATTGATTAATCTGTTTTCTATCATGTGGTATTTTTTAATGCCTTTATCATGAATTATAAAAATCAGAATGTAACACAGGCAATACTGCAAAAAACTAAGAAATTACATGCAGAAGGCATTATAGTGACTCAAATTTAGGATACAGCAGTTCATCATATCGATAAACAAACACTTACAACACTTAATATTAAAAATGCCTAAGTATCAATGATTTTATTATGCATCGACTTTCCAATTATAACACAATAATTGACATGTTACTCGTCATGCTTTTTTGACATCTACTAAAGTAACATTTTCTTGAGTCAAATCTAAGGCTTTGTAAAATCACCAGAACAAGTAGTAACTTTTTTAGATAGAACTAAACGGTTCCATGTATGATTTGGACCATGAAGTGTGTATACTCTCCCAGTACGTTTAACGTTTATCAGAATAAACTACTGGTAATCCGAGACGTGACTGGTATATATGTATATTTTTCTGAAAATCTATATATCTATGTTCTGAGAACCATTACCTAGATTATTTTTAACAAAAAATTATAACATTTTTTTTTAAATGCGAACTCAAACTGACCTGTAAAAACAAAGACGTTCAGGACATTACAATGCCTCCGTTTAAAAATACCATTAAGCTCTATAGTTATAGGGTAGGGTCAATATCATTTAATGAACAAATATTATAATATACATGTTATATGGTAGATGTATCTAAGCTTGAACAGGGATATACATGTATAAATAATCAAGCAAGCAGTTATATTTGGTAGCTCAAAATTACCGAACAAGATTTAATGACAGAAAAAAATGTAATATTTGGTTAGTTTAACATTTCTATAAAGTTCACAGGTCTATGATTTGGAAAAGTTCCAGATGCCTGCAAAGATATATACTTATTATTCTGCTAAGTCAAACGAGAATTATACATGTACATGTATAAATGTAACAAGTTCCAAGGTTTCAGTCAAAGTCTTCATAAATGATACTGAGTAATTCCTTGCCCAATACTGTTTCAAACTGCCTCATTGTAACATATAAACACATTGGAAGAAGGACATAAAAAGTCAACATTTACTTTCAGGCAATTAATCGGGTATTAGACAGGTGTAGCAGTATGTATTTATTAATTAACAGTAAGCATTCAACAGTCGCTGTAAACATTAAGCAGTTTAAAGTAAGCAGTTGACAGTAGGCAGTAGGCAGTTGACAGTAAGCAGTTGACAGTAGACAGTTGACAGTAAACAGTAGGCTGTCGTTTATGGAATTCCGTAAATTTATTAATAACTGCTGAATATTCAGCTAAACCCGCGGTATGAGTCACGAAAATAGTTCTTCTTTTATTAATGCGCGAGTTACTACACAACTACACATGATGATCAACATTCCTGTAAAGTTTCATGACTCTAGGTCAAATACTATTTGAGTTACGTGCGACACAAAAGAGAACGGACGGCAGACGGACGGACGGACAGAAGGACGGACGGACGGACAATGGTAAATCTAAATGCCCGCCACTAAAGTGGGGGCACAAAAACAATTTTGTAATCTAGATGCAACTTGTTTACCGTGATCGTTGTTTATTATATTTAAAGTCATTTTAAATATGATAGAATATGGAAGCAATTCAACAAAACAAGAAACGATGCAAATATATATTTCTTTTATAAATTTCATAGTCCAACATCAAACATGTTTTTTTTTCTTTGGTCTAGATCAAGATAATGTTTGCACTATTCTATTTTACACTTGTGATACTTATGATAAGTCATAGAAACAAATTTCCATTCATAGTCAAATTAAAATATTCTGAAGTATGTTTGGATAAGTTAAATGTAATTGAATAACCAGTCACAATCAGCAAATAATACAATGGCTTTCCCTCAAAGTCGCGAACAGTCGCTGTAACACAAAATATAACTTACGAGCCTAAAACAATTCTACAAAAGTGTATCGCTTTCAATTTGAAGTATAATAAAAAAAATCATTTCAAGAAAACATACATTCATTTAGTATTGAAGCACACCTGCGGTGTGCGCATAAAGTCCACACCACAAACTATGGTGGCCGGTTGTGGACATTTCAAACCCGCGAGAAGTTTTATCATGTCGCGGGAAACTTAAATAGTAGCGTCTATGGTTTGACTCTACATTTTATCCCCCGTTTGTCTATAAATAGTCGAGGAAAAGAAATAAATCCGCGACATTTTTGCAAGTGTTGTAGAAATTCTACAAAAAGTCGAGGGGAAAAATTATAGGCCGCGACTTTTTGTTCATCAACAACGACTTTTTGCGCAGAAACATTCCCGGCACAAAAAGTCGAGGCTTAATGATCAAACTCGACTTTTTACAAGACATGCATCAACACAATATATCGCAGATTATAATGGCCGCAATCGGCTACCTAAACTAAGCATATGTTTGCTCGGCTTAATCTACCATGTAGACAGAAAATATCGCGGTTTCCTTCGTAAAACTCGACTTTTTACGACAGAAGTGTGACAAAAAAACTCGAAAGTTTCTATAAGCCGCAACATTTTATATAATTTCGGATTAAAATATCACGGATTTAAAAGTTTCCCGCGACATTTTATAAACTAGCGGTTTTAAAATGGACGCTATCGGCCACCATAAAAACCTTCATTTTACAAATCTGTCAAAACAATGTCGATGACTATCTTTATTACTATTGTTAAACGCTATTCTCGTCCTATTGTTAACAATTATTTTGAAACAATTTTATAAAACATATGTGCTTTCATGTAAGAAAAAACTAAGGATTGTAATAATTAACTATGCTACAACTTTGAATGACATTACATTGAGAGAGAAAAACAATGACAAAACAACATTCTTCTATAGAAGAAAAGAAAAGAATATCCCAATCTTTATCTTATGGTAATTTTTACAATTTTGTTATCCGTCATACAGTAATGTTATTTTTAAATATCACACATTTCAAAAAGAAATAATTTTGCAATCTTATTGATAAAACAATTGTTATAGTATATCGAAATTTCCGTATACAAAACAGGCTTGGGTTAATGATACTGGTAATGGTAATGCAATAGGAATGCACTATTTTTCTTTAGAGTAATGCAATGTAATGATACTGCATGCCAATTTGCACTACTTTTAATGGTACTAGAATGCAAAATTCAGGTAATGAAGGTGCATTACTATGCATACTTTGCTTACTTCACCAAACCTACTACATCATATATGGTATGGATGATCCAAAGAACACAAGATAAAATTGTAATGGCCTTAATCGATTTTTATAAATATGAATATAAAGTACGGTAAACACTTTTTTGAATTTGTTTTTATTAATGATACAAAGGTACGTAGAAGATGAAAATGAAACTGCAAATTTAATTTAGAGTATGCTGGTTTCCTTTTTTATCCTTTTAAGCATCGAAACAGTTTAACATGTTTTTCTTATAGTATTTTTACAATTTTGTTATTTGTTATACATGTTATTTTTACAGATTTCAAATTAGCAAAAGCATATAGTATTTATTCTTGCCATTTGATTCTATATCAAAGTTTGATGAAATGGCATTAATGATATATTTATACAACTGAAATAGAATTCTTAAAAGGAAATAGCACGTTTTCTTCAGTCTGCATTCGTGTCTTTCTAGCAGCTGTAATAGGTAACTGAATTTAGGATTTGTCTTGCAAGTATGGTTTGAATGTAAAAGAGTGGTCTTTCTGTTACGGAAAAGAAAATTATATTTTAAAAAATGAGCTCACCTTCTTAAATGTCTTTGTCAAATAATGTCTATGTTGCAACCTTAGCTAATGCATTCTTCGACAAAATAAAACCTTTTAAGGCACACTTTTACACACACATATCACTTACACTTGACACATCAAAACAACACTTTTCTTCTTGAATAACTACAACTGCAAGTTTCTAACTGTTTTGTGTTTTCATTTTAAGACTTTGTTTCATAAATCCATAATTACTGTTAAAAATATTTTGAAATAAATTCAGTAATTTGAGAAAAATTATTAGATAATTATCCATTCATATTTTTTTTGTTCTTTGTTTCTAATCATTTCTAATTCATATTCTATTTTCTTAAATGTAATATACATGTATATTGCCTTTTTGTGATCATGATTTTCAAAAATGAGTCTCAAAAATGTTAAAACATATCAGATGAAATTTGAATCAGTATTATTGAGGAAAAAATGATAATTCTCTATTATTGAGATTATACGAGGGATGTTCGGAAAAAACAACACTATCTTCATAAAATCCAAACGCGACCAAGGAAAATATAAGAATCTTATATAAACTGGTTGGCAGTACCACTGGTTGGCAGAGCCTCGTTACCGCCTCGAGCCGGATTTTCCCGTCTGTACTGGCAACCTGTGTTTGATTCTTTTACTTGCATACTTTTACTGGCATGTATTTACGATGCGTCCACAGTTATTTGCCTCAATAAGGAAGTAAAGCAGTATAGTGTAGATGTAGATTTAGATTATTATACGTCGCCATTTTTCATTCAATGAACATTTACAAAAAGTAACAAAAACACAACGACAAAATTATCGCTCATCGAACTATTGTCAGACTTTGAAAGGCGGATGTAAGTGTTGTTTTATTTAATTCATGATTATGTGCTGTAAAATAATGTTAAATGTGATTGATGTGTTTGAAAACAAGCTGAATGGCAAAGAAACGAAGGCGGACTGGGTTTCAGTGTTATAAGTGATTGTGGAGCTCGTGCACAAAGTAGCTTGAGGAGTTGGTGTGGAAACTGCCGCTGATCAAAGGTGCTAACCTAAAGTATATTTAATCCATTTATTAAAAAAATGAAATTGAAAAAAAATGTTATAGAATCTATAGTCATACAAATAGAAAAAAAGATGTTTGATATATTGATTAGACGTACACTTCTTAAATTTCTCGACATTTCATCTGACCCCCTGCAAGCTCTGTTTCTAAAATCTCCCTGTTACCTAGCTGCACTTCATCTTTACCATGCGGAACAGGGTAGAAATCAAGTTTATCCGGTGTGGCGTGAGTGTGGAACGAAAGACTTCGTCTGGGTCCATGCCTACTATTCTGTGATAACAGGGGCGTGTAATCCAGACTACGTAAGATTATGCGTATGTCACAGGGTGAGAAAAATGTGCAGCCTGACCGGGACTCGAACCCGGGACCCTCGGAATACCGTACCGCGGCTCTACCGACTGAGCTATCCGGCCGCTTACACATCTTCTCCCCTAAATAGTGAACAGTTCTGAACCGTGACATACTCCCCTGCTATATTGAAATTCGTCCTCGAATTTCACAGAGTTACAGAGCAATGTAAATTAAACTCTGAGCTATATCAGTCACGGTCCCCCGTTGGGCGCCAAATGTCACAGGGTGAGAAAAATGTGCAGCCTGACCGGGACTCGAACCCGGGACCCTCGGAATACCGTTCCGCGGCTCTACCGACTGAGCTATCCGGCCGCTTACACATCTTCTCCCCTAAATAGTGAACAGTTCTGAACCGTGACACGTACTGCGCTGCGCGGACAAGAGGAGATGAAGGCCGTGAGAATTGTAAGACTTTCTTATAAAAACTTACTGTTAAAGTCCTGTCAAGAAATCTTCTACGTGAAATAAGTGAAATTGTTTAATTTTTGGTAGGATGTGACTTTTTATGTGTTGTACAATGAATTAAGATTGTCAATGTATTGTTGTTTATTTGTTTGTTTTTTAGCTCACCTGAGCTAGCTCGGATGAGTTCGAACATGGGTCATCTAGGATGAAAAACTAGGTCACAGGAGCTAAAAATAGAAAAATCTTGTTAACGCTCTAGCGGTCACATTTTTGCCTAAATCATCATCAAACTTTGTATGTGTCACCTTTTATTTTTAACCTCTACTTATTGTGAATTTTCCTTCTGTTTTTGATGTTCACTATATTTTTCCTTGAGCGTGCCATCTAGTGTGCCATCTGCCTTCTTCTATTGTACAATGTACATAATGAATATTGGTCTTTTTGGGGGTTTGGAAAATGATTGGTTGTAATTTTCACAAAAGATCTTCCTATACGTATGTTGCTTAACAGGTTTTATTTCCTTCTTTTTACATTCAATAGTTTACAGTTTCCACATCTTTTTAATGTTTAAGTCATGAGATAGGTATTGTATCTTTCAGTTTTTTCTTGTATTATGAAATTCCATTTTAGGAAATTACTCTTTATGCTGTTTCACCAATTTAAATTTATCATAATGTAGTTTATTTGCAAATGTACACTTCCCTGTCATGTTTCTCCTTCCTATACTACATGTTTCTTGTTGGCAATAGTATAGTCAAATACGTTTCTTTTTACGTCCACGTTTTTGTGAAGAAGTCATTTATACACTATCATTATCTTCACACTGATATCATTCCTCAATTTAAAACAGAAATAATACTCTGGGATATATTGTTATATTTGATGTCCTTATCAACATCTAGATTGTGTATTCATTAAAAAGCTAAAACGTACCAAGCAAATAATTTAAGATATAAAATAATCTTAAGGGTCGTAAATTCTTTGTGAGCAGAAAGGGACCATGTGACACATGGTTCCTTTTTGCATTAAAATAAGTGCTCAAAACTTATATAGTCATTCAATGCAAAAAGGTACTATGTAACACTTGGTACCTTTTTGCTCAAACTGGTATACATATGGTACATTTTTGCATTACTAAATGGGAAAATATTTACATTGTACCTTTTTACATAACATATTGCATGTATGTCTGTAAATAAACATGATACTACAAATATATTTCTACAGATTAAAGATAACATTAAAACATTAATAGGGCGATTGGTCATCTCAGATGAAAAACTAGGTCACAGAAGCTAAAAATGAAAAAAAAATGTTAACACTCTAGTGGTCGATTTTTTTACTCAGTCGTCATCAAATTCGGTTAGGATGTTTGTCTAGATAATTGTTTTGATTAAATGAACATGGGACATCTCGGATGAAAAACTAGGTCACAGAAGCTTAAAATAGAAAAAAAATTGTTAACACTGTTATAGCTACTGTTTTGATCGAAATATCCTGGCAATTAATTTGAAAGTTTGTTTTGATGATTTCTAAATCAAATTCGAATATGGGTCACCTGGGGTCAAAAACTAGGTCACATTGGCCAAATATGAAAAACCTTGTTAACACTCTAGTGGTCACATTTTTAACTCAGTTGTCATCAAACTTGGCCAGGAAGCTTCTCTAGGTAATTGCTCATACGAGTTTGAACATGGGTCATCTTGGATGAAAAACAAGGTCACATGAGCTAAAAATAGAAAAACCTTGTCAACACTCTAATGGTCAGATTTTTGACTCAATTATCATCAAAATTAGTCAGGATGCTTGTCTAGAAAATTGCTCATATGAGGTTAAACATGGGTCATCTCGCATGATAAACTATGTCACAGGAGCTTAAAATACAAAAATCTTGTTAACACTCAAGGGGCCACTGTTTTGATCTAAATGTCCTGGAAATTGGTTTGAAAGTTTATTTTGATGATTTCTAGGTCTAGTTGAATATGGGTCACCTGGGTTCAAAAACTAGGTCACAACGCCTAAATATGAAAAAGCTTCCTTGTTAACACTCTGGTGGTCACAATTTAATTGTCATGAAACTTGGTCAGGATGCTTGTCTACTAGTAATTGCTTGGATGAGTTTGAACATAGGTCATTTCGAATTAAAAACAAGGTCACAGGAGCTAAAAATAGAGAAAAATGTTGTTAACACTCTAGTGGCTACTGTTTTGATCGAAATATCCTGGAAATTGGTCTGAAAGTTTGTTTTGATGATTTCTTGGTCAAGTTAGAATATGGATCACCCGGGGCTAGAAACTAGGTCACATTACCAAAATATTGAAAAACCTTGTTAACAGTCTAGTGGTCACATTTTTACTCAATTGTCATGAAACTAAGTCAGGTTATTGCTCGGGTGAGTTCGAGCATGGGTCTTCTCGAATAAAAAATTAAGTCACAAAAGCTTAAAGTAGAAAAATCTTGTTAACACTTTAGTTGCCACTGTTTTGATCCAAATATCCTGGAAATTTGTCTGAAAGTTTGTTTTGATGATTTCTAGGTCAAGTTTAAGTATATGTCCCCTGGATAAAACTGTGTCCACTGCTGAAATATGAAAAGTCCTTGCTTACAATCTAGTGGTCACAATTTTGACTCACCTGTCTTGAAACTTGGTCAGAATGCTTGTCTGGATAATTGCTCGGATAAGTTCGATGGGTCAGGTGAGCGATGAAGGGGCCATCTTGGCCCTCTTGTTTATTTTTGCCATGGACTTTTAAAGTCTGTGACTTATAGTGTATCTTTCTGTCCCAGGTATAGTCCTTCATTGAAAGACATCGCATATATTTTTTACAGCTTTTTTATCGGAAAATACAATAGTGGATTTGACCAATGTAAAAATAGCTTCAAATCCGCGGTTTACGTCAAAATATTTGGACTATCCCAGGTAGACGTCAAAGCCGATTAGACCAATGTAAAAATAGCTTCAAATATAAGGTTCACGTCTAAATATTTTAACTATCTGTAGAGCTGTCATTGATTCAATGCAAGGCTTATTAGCGATATATAACTATATCGGATGACAAATATAATCAACGATACACTGATGTATCGATAATTACCTTAATTTACTTGCCCTCATTCATTTTTATGCCTGTGTTGAAAACATGTTCTGTGTCTTGTTCATAAAACTCATTGTATTAACCAGACCATTTTTTGTCATCATTGCTCTGGAATATTTCACTTTGTAACAACAGATAATGTTAAACATGGACATCTGCTTCTGTATATGTTTGGGTGATTTTTCTTAATTTCTAGACATTTAATTAATAAGTCAAAATTATCCATTTTAGGGATCGTTGAATGGCCTTTATCTGTTGTCTGTTGTCCGTTGTCCGTCCACATTTGTTCGTTAGCACTCTAGAGGTAACATTTTTGCCTTGATCATCATCAAACTTTGTCAGGATGCTTGTCTAGGTAATTTCTTGGATGAGTTCGAACATGGGTCATCTCGGATGAAAAACTAGGTCACAGCAGCTAAAAAAGTAAAGTCTAACACTCTAGTGGCTGCAGTTTCTATTCAAATAATCTGGAAATTGGTCAGGAATATCGTTTTGATGATGTCAAGATCAAGTTCAAAAATGAGTCGGCTTTAGTCAAAAACTAGGTCATATGAGCTAAAATGAGAAAAAAAACTTTTTAACACTCTAGTGGCTTCAGTTTTGATCCAAATGTTCTTGAAATTGGTCAGGAAAAAATTATTTTGATGATTTCTACGACGATTTTGAATATGGGTTGTCTTTGGTGAAAAACTAGGTCACAAGAGCTAAAATAGAAAAATCTTGTTAACGCTCTAGTGGCTGCAGTTTTAATTCAAATATTTTGGAAATTGGTCATGAAGGTTGCGTTGATGATTTCTACTTCAGGTTAGAATATGGGTTGTCTCCGGTTAAAACTAGGACACATGATCTAAAAATAGAAATAACTCTAGTGGCTGCAGTTTTGATTCAAAAATTCTGGAAATAAGTCAGAAAGCTTGTTATAATAACTTCTACATCATGAACTAATGGGGTCGACTTGGGTCAAAAACTAGGTCACAAGGGCTAAAAATAGAACAATCTTTTTGACACTCTTGTGGCTACTGTTTTGATCGAAATATCCTGGAAATTGGTCTAAATGTTTGCTTTGATGATTTCTAGGTGAAGTTTGAATATGGGTTACCTGGGGTCAAAAACTAGATCAAACTGTCCAAATATGGAAAAACCTTGTTAACACTCTAGTTGTCACATTTTTACTCAATCATCATCAACCTTTGTCAGGATGCTTGTTATGGTAATTGCTTCTATGAGTTTGAACATCAGCTCGAATGAAAAACTAGGTCACAGTCCCTGAGTTAAAAATAGAAAAATCTTGTTATCTCTCTTGTGGCTACTATTTTTAACCAACTTTCCTGGAAATTGGTCTGAAAAGTTGTTTTGATGATTTCTAGGTCAAGTTTGAATACGGTCGTCTTGGGTCAAAAACTAGGTCACACTGCCCAAATATGGAAAAAACCTTGTTAACACTTTAGTTGTCACACTTTTTACTCAGTTGTCATCAAACTTGTCAGGATGCTTGTCTAGGTAAATTGCTCAGATGTGTTTGTACATATCTTATCTCGGATGAAAAACTAGGTCACAGGAGCTGAAAATAGAAAAATCTTGTTCACACTCTTGTGGCTACAGGTTTAATCCAAATATCCTGGAAATTGGTCTGAAAGTGTTTGTTTGTTTTTTTTGATAAATTCTAGGTCAAGTCTGAATATTGGTTACCTAGAGTCAAAATCTAGGTCACACTGCCCAAATATGGGAAAAACTTCAAAGCCGGCACAATCTGATTTTGACTTACATGTCCGTTTTTATGTGAAGCATTTTTTAACTTGTCCATATGATATTTACATAGTTTACTCTTGAAAATTTTCACTTGTCAGTACAGTCTGTGGGACAACCTGGACAATACGGACAATTGATTTTGCAGGCCCTGAACTTTTACACTCCAGTGGTTACATTTTTATTTCAATCATCTTCAAATTTTGTCAGGATGCTTGACTAGGAAATTGCTCGGATGTGTACGAAAATTGGTAATCTCGGATGAAAAACTAGGTCACAGGAGCTAAAAATAGAAAAATTGTTAACACAGAAGGTACTGTTTTGATCCAAATATCCTGGAAATTGGTCTTCTAGTTTGTTTAAAAATGATTTATATGTCAAGTTTGATATGGGTCACCTTGGAACAAAAACTAGGTCACACTGCCCAAATATGGAAAAACCCTTGTGACAATCTAGTGGTCACATGTTTTACTCAATTGCCATGAAACTTGGTCAGGATGCTTGTCTAGGTAATTGCTTGCATTAGGTGATATGTCAGGTGAGAGATCTAGGGCCATCTTGGCCTTTTTGTTTTAAATGTGTATCGATTATTGATCAACAGAAAAATATTAATGATGCATCGACGTTGTTTTTATCGATGACATCTCTAGCTTTCTGACTATCTTTAAAGTACATTCGTCAAAGGGATTAGTCGTGTTAAATGACCAATATATTTATATCTTATTTGGTCAACTGATTGAAATATCTTAAGTGGTCTTAATTATCACTCAAAGATGGCTTTTCAGTGTTAAATCAACTGATAAAATTGCAAGTTGTAAATCGGAGTGCCAGACTATTCAGCCCTTACCAGTTCCTGCCACAAACCTTTTCTTCCATGACACTAGAGCTGTCATAGATAGAGACGATATTGTTGTATCGTCGATATTTTTCTTCAGATAAATTATCAATAAACATTTGAAATAATCGATTATTTTGATGTATTATTTAAATGTTTATAAATTGTAAAAACTCGCTAAAAACATGTACAAAAGCAGGTGGCCATGTCTAACACTAATCTGTTGTTACACAATGGACAATTTCATAGCAGTTATATAAAAAAAATGTCAGAAAAAAATCATACAAAGGCCATTTAGAATCGGGACACAACATATTTGCATTAAATGTTTACACCACATTTATCACAATAAATCATCTAAACAAGTATGTAAAAGTATTATATACAAGAAATTATGAGTATTTATCGATATATTGATTGTTTGCCAATATTTGTCATGAAATATCGGTATATCGTCAATATGCTTTGCACTGAATCAATGACAGTTCTTCCCCCCCCCCCTCCCATCCCAAATTTGAAATATCCAGACAATTATCCCCCTTTTATATTTGTCTTTTTTTTAATTAATTTTCATATTTTATTATGGCAATTTATTTAATATAAGAATATTTTCTGACAACAGAATTATCAGAATTATTAGCATTACTGGCATTTCTGCACTTCCCGTACAATAACAGTTCCCTTATTTTTTCCTTCGAGTGCTTAACTTGTACTTGCATACTTTGATAATTTATATTAAATCTGCAAATATGTAAACATTTTGAATCACCCTGAACTAATTTCGTTGTGAAAACCTTGTAAACGTTGGGAAATTCCAATCCGGGTTACATATGAGGCCTGTGTAAGGGCTTTACAAAAATACCACCGTACAGATGAACCGAGCAATAAAATGAAAACTTGTTTTTATATCAGAATTTTTCCCTATAACAACATATTAAATAAATTTGGCTTCAATGAGTAAAATATCATTCATACATTACAATCCCTTCATTACAGTTGAATACAAAATTGTATGTTTGGATAACAAAATAAAGTCTGATTTTATTGACCTGTTAATTATGAATACAATTTTAGCACTCATTTAAATATTGGATCCCACTGCGGTTTTGTCCATGTAGTTTACAAGAATTAATTTTGAGTATATAACTAATTTGTTGAAGTCACATCAGCTTAATATAAAGGGTCGCTCTTACATCCGCAATAGTACAGTTGGTTAAATGACTCCCTGATATGTGAGAGGTCTGTGGTCGATGCCTATTTTTACCATTGTGTTAGACCTTCTCTTTCTTCATTTTTGCAGTATATTTTAATGGAAATGACCGAGTGCTTGCATAATTGTCTACACGGATATGAAGCAACTTAGAAACACTGTGTTTTCCTTTATTTGTATTTTGTTTTACAGCAATAAAATGACTTTATTGATTTTAATTCGGATACATTTTAAATATCAATCTTTAAACCATGTTATATTAAAAAAGAGTATAGACCTTACATAAATAAGTGCAAAACATATCAAAAGATTAAAACAAAAAATACAACAACATTAAAAAACAATCAAAGAAAAACAGATTAAAAAAAGCTTTAAGTTGCGGTCTCGATCTTACAACACATAAAATAATTACATTATAAACGCGTAGATTACCCTAATGCTCTAAAATGCAGTACAATCCTTTCATAGACAAAAACTAGATTAAATCACATTTTACAGCGTACACCTCATGGAACTTACCGAAAATCACTTTGCAATGGACAGGTTAATAAAATCAAACAATTATATCACCAGTGTAACATAAGTCAAAGCTGGATCATCATATCGGTAAATCGGTATTTATCGATATACAGAGTTATAGCTGTATTTCCACATTCGTTAGACTAAAGGAATAAGCTGACAACATCCACTTCGGATAAAACCTCGATAAAAAGTAGTTCCTCATTTTGTAGTATTGTTACATTCAGATAACTCATCATTAAAATATTGTTTGCATAGTTGTTAAAACGTTTGAAAGTTCAAAACTATGCATTTTCAGTCGAAAGAACCGAAGATTCAGGGTGAGCTATTTGTATCAAAGGGGGGTGGTCTGTCGTCCATCGTCATGTGTCAACAATCATCTTCTTCTGTGAAACTGCTGGGCAGATTTACCTCAAATTTGGTCTGTAGCATCCTTGTGACAGTCACTCTTAAATTTGCTCACGTCATTTCAATCGGCCACTTTTAGGGATCAACAGAGCTAAAAATAGAAGAAACTTTTAAACATATTCTAATAATTAATTAAATGATGGATTATCACCAAACTTTGTCTGTACCATTCTTACGTAGCCTTTTGTCAAATTTGCTCATATTAATTTGATTGGACCCTTTTAGGGGCCGCTAAAGCTAAAAATGGAAACATGTTAATCATCTTCCTCTCCGGAACTAATGGATTGATGATCAATTTGATAAGACCTTTTAAGGGGGCGCTAATGCTAAAACTAGAAAAAAAAATTGAATCGTCTTCTTCTACTGAACTATTTGATGGATAATCACCAAACTTTGTCTGTAGCATTCTTTGATAGCCTGTTATCAAGTTTGCTAATATTAACTTGATTGGCCCCTTTAAGGGGTCTCTACAGCTAAAAATAGAAAAAAGGCTTTAAACATCTTCTATTGAAGTAATAGATGATTGATTACCAAACTTTGTCTGTAGCATTCTTAGGTAGTCTTTTTATCAAATTTGCTCATATTATATTTGATTGACCTCTTTTAGGGGCCTCTAAAGCTAAAAATAGAAGAAAAAAATGTGTTAAACATTTTCTTGTACTGATGTAAATGATGGATGACAACAAAACTTTGTATGTAGCATTCTTTTGTAGTCTTTTATCAAATTTGCTCATATTAATTTAAGTGGCCCCTTGTACAGGCCTCGAGAGCTAAAAATAGCAAAAACTTTCAAACATTATTTTGTACGATGATCACTAAACTTTGTAGCAATTTTATGTAGTCTTCTATCAAGTTTGCTCATATAAATTAGATTGACCCCTTTTCGTCAAATTATAACTTAAAGATATATACTATGCTCATCCTTGAGTAAAATATTTTTATCACAGAAAATTATTGAAATGTATGTTATTTTTACCAATTATGTCCAATTTGAACAAAAGAATGAATAAATTATCTATTGGAAGTTGTGTACCCTATTATAGGTCAAGTAAAATTGGTCTTTTTTTTTTTTTTAAAAAAACTGCCAGATTTTTAATGACACTATATATTCATATTGTAACCATCTATAGTTTGTAGAATTTAAAACACAACTTTGTGTGAAATTAAACATGTTTATTTTATATTTACAAAGAGACTTGTAGCAAATATTAATGTTTTCAAATATATGAAATTTGAGCACAGTATATCTTAAACGAAAGGGAAACAACTTATGTTGGAATGTTTTTCATACATGTGAACATGTTATGCAATTTTTCTAAAAAAAAAAAAAAAGATAGCTTGGAGCAATGACCTGTTTGCTTATGAAATTATTTCAGGTTCTGACCACTGGCAAGATAACTTGAGCACATTATAAGGACATAATGATTTACAACACCCTGAAACTTTAAAAACATTATAATGATGATTTTCAATTATAAATGTTTTAAGAAATAGGTAATACTTAATTGAAAAAGTAGTATACAGCTATGTAATACAATAAATGCTTAATTTTTTGTCAAGTAAGAATACTTTTACATTGAATCAATTATTGCACTATTAGCTTTGTATCTGAACAGTAAACATACCTGCACATTGTTTTTCATTTGACATGCTACCCGAAAACTCACTAGACATACACTATGGCAAAGTTCAATTTTATAGTAAAAATATATTTCGGATTTTTCACAAATGCAATCTTGGTAGGCATATAATCATAAGATAACTCTCAGCTCTTGGATATCCATTGCATCATAAACTATCTGCATGGTCAGTTGTAGGTCAGTGTATAGAATTTTCCCCTGGAAATAAAATTAGAACTACAGAAAGATTACATTTGTTTCCTGTACCTTACTAACAAAGATAAGTTTGTATGCTCAATTTTTTATTGACTTTTTTTTAAATTGTTGTATTTTTTTCAATCTTTGTTGAATTGGAGAAAGCATATTTCAATAAATTTCGGGACACACTGTTGAACCTGATGTTTCATGTGCATAATTGAATTTTGATAGCCGCCTCCGTGGTCGTGGGGTTAGAGTCGATGACTTCTAATCCAGTTACCTCTCTGGCGTGGGTGCGATCCCCGGGAGATGCTTTGGTAGTTTAGCACGGAGGAAAGTAGTCTAGTACTGGTGTAACTCTCCAGGAACGATGGTAAGGAAACTACCCGCCTATATGACTGAAATACTGTTGGGAAAGGCGTAAAATGAAAAAAACAAAGTATCAGTTGAACTTTTATTGAATTTTGATATCAACTGGCCTACTTTTTTATATTTTTGATACCGCTTGACCTACTTTTATTTCAATGTACAGACTTGAAATTTGGACCAGGGTGTAATTTGTGTAATTTTTTATGTTTATTGAATTTTTATATCAGCTGACCTACTTTTGATATTATTGACACTATTTGACCTTCTTTTTTTTTACATATATATTCTAAATTTGGACCAGGGGCGTAATGTCTAATGCCGAAGTGAATTTTGATATTAACTGATCTTTTTTTATATTTTTGATAACATTTAACTTGCTTCCTTGTTTTTTGACATACAGACTTGAAATTTGCTCCAGTGGTGTAATTTCTGATGCTGAATTGAATTTTGATATCAACTGGCTTTCTTTTGATATTTTCAGATTGTTTGACCTATTGTCATTTTTAGGTACAGTTATGTTAACATATAGAATGTATAAAAATTTGTTGTCTCAACTGTGAATTTCAAACATCTACACCTAACATATTTTGCATGTGGCATTTTGTGTATTCATTCACAAAAAAATAATTTTAAAAAATGTCTCATCAAAATTTACCCTGCTGTAGTGGTCATTTAGTCTGCATTTACTTTGCATAGTCTCATAGGAACACGCTTGCAACACAGATATCTTAAACAAAGCCTTTCCAAAATATTAGGACAAAATATTTCAATTTATATAATGAACAATGAACTGATCATGGATTAGATGATTGATCTAGGGCCATCTTGACCCTATTGCTTATTATGAAGAAAGAAATCAAGTTGTAAGGGTATATTACTAGAAGGGCAAGTTAAAGTTGAGCTGGACTTGCCTTTAGGCAAGTTCATTTGAAAAATAATTTCTAACACTGACAAGCAGTTGTGTTTCCGGGTTAGCGACTTATTCTGTTCTGGTGAACTCTTGTATGAGCTATTTCCTACAATTCAATAAGCCCGCCATTACTATTTTGTCCAGAAAGATATGGTGTCTCGGACAGAAATATGATATTTTGACGTTGCACGGAAAAGTTGTGGTAAACGCTTTATCACCGTGAGACTAGTCAAGGTTTATTAAATCATGATTAGTGGCAGTGTGCTTAAGTTTCTTATTAACTTTAGTTTTTACTAGCGAATAAAATAGTATACAAACATAATTATAGTCTTAATTCACCAAAAGGTGGAAATTTAAAGCTGTTTATGGGTGCACAAATCCAGGTTATATTGAAAAAAGTTGACATAGCTCTGTTATTTATGAATGAATTTTCTTCATACCAGGACACAAAGGTCTCTGTGAATAGACCTTCTTTAAAAAAAAAAACAAGAATTTAATTTCATGCAGAAATCTGGTTATCTTGGCAACTTAAAATTATTCTTTTAAAAAATGCAAATAGCCAGAGTTAAAACATTCGGCATGAAACACCTTCAAGGAGTCTCTACCAAGTTTGTTCAAATAAAAGCCCTGGGGTCAAAATTGATCCACCCAACCCCAACCCAAAGAGCTAGAGCCTATACATATAATCATGAAACATCGTTTAGTGAGTGTCTACCAAGTTTGTTCAAGTTCAAAATTGCCCCCCAGAAGGTCATTGATTTTCCTTATGTGTACATATGCTTATCTTTTGGAACTGTGTTTTCCCTTAGCAATAGCAACCAGTAATGCTTTTTCACCTGCATTATTTCAGATACAAATAATAATAATTATTAATTGACAAATATTAGTTTAAGATTTAAATTTCATTGCTTTTGTTTACAGTTTACAATATTACTTGTTCCTTCATGGAGAGTTTCTATATTCAGGTGAGCGATTTCAGGACCATAATGGCCCTCTTGTTTTTGATAATGTAACGGTTTTAGAAAATGTGATGTAACATTGTTAAAATCAGTTCAAATGCCACTACAGTTTAATGAAAATGTACATTGCAAGAGCAGTGTTTATAAAAAAAACTGTATTTAAGAAGAAAATGCCTAAGTGACAACTATACTGTTCACAAGGCGACACATCCGACTCGCCGAGTTCTATTTTTTTTAAACAAATATCTTACGTAACTCGCTATGAAATTATAGATTTTGAATATACAAAATATATATAAACTCGAATTTGCAAATTAATTAAACCTTCCAAAGAGAAAACAATCCGAAAATTTGCACACTAGATTAAAAATATTGTCTTTCAAGAAAAGATATAAAAAGTCAAGGTCATACTTTATGGTCAAATGCAAAAAAGGTCTCAAACAGGTGTCTGCACCATAACTCATATCAACTCTATCACTAGCACCCACTGCCTGTAAATATAATCAGTAAATCGGTAAATAAAAAAATCACACATTCGAATTTGTATGTCTGAAATGTAGTACACTATTGATTAATGGATTTGCCTACCCTTTTACTATGTAAGTGGTCGTATACGATAATAAACATCAAATAGTAAACAATACTATACAAAACAAATCACTTTTACTGTGATTATTAAAAATACAGCAAGATATTGGCAAATACCTACGTTGGAATGTTTGGTATGTTAACAGAAGACAGTCGGTGCGTTGTTCTTTTAATTTCATCCATATATACATCTTTATTTATAGTACAATTATATGGGTGAAGTTTAAAGAACAATACACCGACTGCCCGTGGGTATGTTGAGAATTTTCGTGTTTTGTAAACAATGTTTCACTTCTGGTTTTTAATGAATACTTTTTAACTGATTATCATCTTAAATAAATACTTTAAAGTTGATTTATGATCAATTTCAACCATTTAGTATATTTTCTATCGAAAAATTCAAACGGGACACCTGGTTTTGCACTTTAGAAATTCTTTGCCACTTTTGGAGTCCTCGAGACCATTGGACTGCGTTAATGTCTAACACTGTTTTTATGTAAACCAGTGTCCTCCCAAAATAATTTCATATTATCAATAGATAAACATGTACATGTACATCTATTCATAAAAATATATTATATGCTCAAAATAATTTCAAGTTTTAAATTCTTGGGTATTTTGCTGCTGCTCTTTTGACTAAAGATAGTCCAATAGATAACCATGAACCATGTACATGTATTCATAAAGATACATTATATGCTCGAAATAATTATATATATACATATGTTTTATATATATACATACATATAGATTTGAATCAATGTAATGTACATACTATATTATATTGCTGATTGATAGAATAACCAGAGAAATCATTAGGTCTTTTATCACTGTAAATTTGTAATGTTGTTACAGGACACCTGTCACCCCAAGTTGCCAAGTTGTATTCATCCTTGGTCTCTGCTTGCGGATATTGAATGCATCCACACCAGTCCTGGTTTTTGTCTGCCTCTCATTGAATTCAAGGAACTTGGTTTTTGTTGAGTTATCAAAGCAAAGCTTGACATAAGTTGCCTAGATGCACAACATAATTGAAGAAAAGGTAAATAGTGTTTTCATTTCAAATATAATGTAAGTAAAAGTACACTCATAATGATTATTTTGACTAATAAGTAAATTTGTAAATAAAAGTATACACTTCTATAAGAAACTACAGGCTTCGGCACATTTGCCATGCCAATAATGGTTAAATTATCATAAAATAATCACCCCTTGATCATCAAGAACAAAATTACTATCCAGCACCCGTTTACTATATGAAATATATACAAGGTATATAACTCGCCGTAGCGTATTCTCCGATACGGTAACCGTTAAAAATGTTGAGCCATCTATCTTTATTCACGATAAATAAATTATCAAACATGAAAAATTACCTTAAACTTGCGAGGTCAATATGATTTGTGCCACGGAAATTTCCAAATCTACTTTGAGTAAACATACGTTTACTTCCTTGCCATTGGTAGGAAAGTATTTCAAACGAGTTGAAACATCGAATTCTAGTTATTATATAACGATTGTCACATATTCAATGTCATATGTGCGTGCATTTTATTATCGTCTGTTGTCCGTTCATTAATACTCTAGTGGTCATAGTTTTGCCTCAATCATCATCAAACATGGCCAGGATAATTGTCCAGGTAATTGCGCTGATGAGTTTGAAGAAGAAAAACGGGAGCTAAAAATAGAAAAGTCTCTAGTTGCTACTGTTATTATCTAAATATCCTGAAAGTTCGTTTTGATAATTTCTAGGTCAGTTTTAAATATGGGTCACCTGGGGTCAAAACTAGGTCACACTGCCTAAACATGATAAACCCTTGTTAACGCTCGGGTAATCACATTTTTGACTCAATGGCCAGTATGCTTGTCTGAGTAATTGCTCGGATGAGTTCGATGGGTCATGTGACTGATCTCGGGCCATTTTGGCTCTCTTGTTTACAGCTTCAATTGTTACCAAGTGATTGAAATATGAAATTGAAAATGAATTATTGGTTAATCTAAAACAGCAAGGTGGATATATCTTAAGTTCTATTTATAGTAATAGCTTAATAATTACCACACTTGATTATAAATACAAATTCTAGTTATATAACTGTATCATCCTTTTTATTTATTTATTTCCCTTTCTATCACTTTGAAAATAGGGCCTTGTATGGTTAAACTATTCAAGTAAATTGAATTTATCTGAAATTTCTCCTAATTACTTAATTTATTCAATGATAGCTTTTAAATGGTCCTCTAATCTTTATGGAGTAAGTGGTCCATAGGGCCAAGGTCAATGTCACTGGTGTAAAAAAATACAAATTAAAACATTTTTGCTCGTATAGTCTCTATTTTTAAGTTGATGTCATTCATGTTTAATACAAACTGATAAGGGAAATCCTCTTCCTTTGGGTTTAGTTATGGGTCATTTGGGTGAAGGTCACCAATGTCAAAAATAGATTTTTATACTTTTACAGGTGTATCAACCTTATTCTAGTCTATAGACAGATTTCTCTTACATTTGGTAGGAATATAACATTGTTTTCCTTTTTTTTCTTCAGATGGAGTTAGGGGTCAGTTGGGTCAAGATCAATATGCTAAAATATATTTTTACAATTTTGGTCATACAGCCTTTATTGGCAGATGGTTTTTATGTTTGGTAGGAAGATACCTTGCATGGTGTTTGTCCTTGTGATTGAGTTATGGGTCAGTGGGTCAAAATCAACAGTGCTAAAAATAGATTTTTTACACTTGTCCATAGGGCCTTTATTAATTGACAGATGAATTTCATATTTGGGAGGAAAATAAAATTGCTTTTTTCTTCGGATGGAGGTAGGGGGCAGTTGGGTCAAGGTCACTAGTGATAAAATGATTTTTATACTCTTGCCCATACAGCCTTTATTTATTGACAGATGTATTTCATATTTGGTAGGAAGATAACTTGCATGATATTCTTTTTTTTATTGAGGTATGGATCAGTGGGTCAAGGTCAAGGATGCCAAAAATTGATTTCTACACATTTGCTTATACAACCAATATTTTTTGTTGTTTTTAGCTTAACTTTTACAAAGAGAAATGGTGAGCTTTTGTGATCATTTTTCGTCCGGCGTATGTCCGTCCGGCGTCTGTCCGTCTGCCCGGACTTAACCTTTTACTTTAAACAACATGTCCTCATAAACCACTAATTTACTCATTGTATTTAAGTTTTTGCGTGTAAGCTGATATCTCCATAACTACTGAAGGGAATTGATTGAAACTTCACACACTTGTTCTCTGTGATCATCTAACATGATTGGTAAAAGTTCCATAATTCTGATTTTCTTTTTGCATAATAATGCCCTTTTTTCGACTAAAGAATTCTTGGTTTTAAGTTTTTTGTGTGTAAGCTTGTATCTCCAACTTTTGAAGGGAATGGATAATTCTCAATGAAATAGCCCTTGTGACAACTTTTTCGAATAGTCGAGCTTTGCTGTTCTCCGAAAGCTCCTGTTATGTAATAACTTTTATCAATTACACAAATTTTTTGAAAATTTCAATCTGCCTATCTTACAAGAGTTAGGATTATGATCTTTATATCCCATTATTTATGTACTTAAACGTATCGGCAATGTCCACCGTACCCCCCCCCCACAATGACGTCATCCAATGGCATAAAATTGAATCCGGTCTTATTTATTTCATATTTGGCAGGAAGATAATTTGCATGATATTCTTCCTTTTGATGGATGTAGGGGGTCAAATGGATCAAGGTCAACAGTGCTAAAAATAGACACAAATTCGCTTCACCAGCTTTTATTTTTTATGCCCCGCCATAAAATGACAAGGGCATATAGTTTTATCCTATTCCGTCATTTCGTCCTTCCGTTCCTCTGTCCTTCCGTCATTCAGTCATCCCGTCATCATCAGTTTCGGTTCATAATCTTGGTAGCTGTTGCACATATTCAACTCAAGTGTGACATATGAAGATAGCATAAGAAAATGAAGTCCAAGTTTGAATTTGGTCATGGTCCGATGATTTTTGGAAGAGTTATACCCCTTGATGAAATTTCAGTTTTCGTTCATTATCTCTCCAACGTAGGTACACATTCAACTTAAATTTGACAAAAGGATACGTCAAAGGAATGCGCAGGTCAAGTTCCAATTTTGTCATGGTTCAAGGATTTTTGGCGGCACACTTTGAACAAAAAAGAAATTTTCAGCTTTTGTTCATAATCTCGCCAACAGTGTTGTACATTTAAGTCAAATCTAAGATATGGATATGCCATAAAATGTGTAGGTCAAGTTCGATTTTGTTATGGTTCAATGTGTTTTGCCTGAGTTATGCCCCCTTAACTTTGGAAAGAAAAATCAGTTTCTGTTCATTATGTACATATTCAACTCGAATGTCATAGAAATGTGCTGGTCAAGTTGGAATTTGGTCATGGTTTGATGATTTCTGATAAAGTAATCTCTTGAACTTTAAAAAAAACGTTTCTGTTCATTATTTCCCCAACTGTTATACACTTACAACTCAAATTTGACATATCTTAGGAATAAGCAGATTGAGTTTTAATTTGGTCATGGTTCGATGATTTTGGACAAAGTTGAACATTGGAAAAAAATGAAATTTTCAATTTCTGCACTCTTACTTTAGCAGAAATGTATGTAGTCATTATCTGGGCTTCAAATATGCAAGTTGCAAAAGGTTAACGCTGAATATTTTCATGGCTTTGAACTTTGTATAAAAATGGTTTGTGATAACATTGAATAGTTGAAAGGCTTTAAACTTAAAATGAAAATTAGTGCAAATTTGGGATTAAATATTATTATATAATTTTGAATTTTGGCTGCATAGGGGGCATCCTTGGAGTGACGACACATTTCTAGTGCATATTTGAAAGGATGATAACTTGCATTCTTTGGATTGAGTTAGGGGTCAGTTGGATCAAGGTCACTTATGCTGAAAATAGATTTGTTTACACCTTTTTATAAAGCCTTTGTATTTTGTTACCAATGTGTCATATTTACAAGTAACATACCTACGGTGGTCCTTTAAGTTTGGGTTAAAGGTAAAATTTGGGTTCAATGTAAATTAAGTCTTGCATTTACATATACATGTATCTAATAAAGTTGAATATTTTTCATCTTTGTAACAAGTCATTCAATGACTTGCCAAATTTTATAGTAAACAATTACAAAAGGACATGACTCTGTCTAGTTATATAACTGTGTTGACAATTCTTTTGGCAATTTTTCTGCCCATAACCGAATAAATGGGTTGACATTTGTTTTTAAATTTTGTTCACACAAAACGTTCATGTTAGTAATTTATTTTGATGTTTTATTGCATTAAAACAAGAAAACAAAAAGCATCATGTTTCTTTTCTTTATTATTCAATATAAATATGGCCTCGTGTGTTCATGACATTTGTAATTGAAAGTTGTCCCGAAAGTAGTCAGAAGTAATTTCATTTAAAGCACTAAGTCTTGTTAATTTTAATGTCATTTCAACATCGGTAACTGATATAAACAACAAACAGACGGCGACAGATTAGTCAAAGATTTAACGTCAAAGTGTAGTCATCAAAGCGAACAGAATTTTGAAAAGCATTGACTTTATTGTGACAGAATTCAGGGTCGTACCTCGGCTTATTATGAGTGTACGCCGGTTTTTAGCCGAAGGGTCGCCAGAGACTTATATATCAAATATAGCTATGTGCTATAACTAATGATTTAGGGGATATTTAAGCTAATTGTACTACTATTGTCTTTATCTATAGTTATGAAAATTACATTAAGTACATATATTGAATGTAAGAGAAATAGCAGGAAGTCTAACGTGTACAGTGTTTTAAACAGTTCAAAAGTTATTTACTTTTAGAAAAACAAAACATAGCCAGGTGACTCTCTTGTAAAAAAGATTGTTTTTTTTTTCCTTTTGTAACAAGTTTTTTTTTCTTTGTTATTTTTCTTTTGTTTCATCATAACTTAACGTGAGATACAATCAAGGAAAATATCCTTTAAAATGATCTGTATGACTTAAATACAAACACAACAGCTCTTAAAAATGTTAAGTATAACGAAGAGTTATGGTATTCGCAGCTAAAATGTAGTGTTGTCTTTAACATTTTCTTTCTCAACTCTAGTCTTTCAATTTCCATTCGAATTATTTAAGTTATCTTATTACAAAGCTAATGCCTCACCCACATAAAGCATGTTGGTATAAACAGACTCTAAAGTCGTCGAAAATACAAGAATTTAAACATAATGTGTCTTATATGGTTAAACAATGTCTCGTTGTATATTTTTCTATGTTTTAATATGTAAAGATGAGACTACGTAATATATATATATATATATATATATAAATATATATATATATATATATAATATATATATATATATATATATATATATATATATATATATATATATAATAATCAAAAATGTTTTTTTAAATTTGCCGTAGCTTTCGGCCTTGCGGCCTTCTTTAGCAGCATTTATTTATTTTACATACAAATATATCAAACAAAACATAGAAGTGACGTAACGTCAATGAACGACGCCCGCCGTGGCGTTATTTGCCGTCTGCCGCGTTATTCTTTGGTATTAATTCCATACGGTCTGTAGGTTCTTAATTTATTTTTCCACAAATGTTCTATTGTTTTTCTGTATTGGTCATTCCCGTATAGCCTTTCCAGCCCCAATCATTAACTGTGTGGTCGTTCGTGTAAAAATGCGCCGCTAACGGATCGTTGTACTTGGTTCGTATTCTGGATAAATTTAGAAGGTCTTTGGTACAACGTATCCCCTGTTTCTCCAACATGAAAATAACGTTCGCAACGCTTACAATAAACTGCATACACAACATTCGTAGATTTGCACGTGATCTGATTTCGAACCGTTCACACCAATGAATGTGTCTGCTTCAATAACGTACGGACAAATCGCACACTTTTTGGATCTGCAAGGAGCACAGGAATTCGGCTGTTGAAAAAATAGTTTATTGTGTTCCTTATGAACGATATTGTCTTGTAGGTTATTATCTCTTCTAAATGCCGCAAAATAACAATGTTATCTTAAGGTAGACCATGGGTAATGCATTTCCTCCACTTTGAAGAGTATTCAAATAGTCTATAATCACCTGCCAACTACATTGAAATTGAGGGGCGTGGGTTCAAATCCCAGAAGTGGCAACTTTTCTTTTCTTTCTTTTTTCCTTTTTAACATTATTTATGTTTCTCTCTGATCCCTTATGGAAGAAAAAAGGGTTTGATTTAAAATATATAATTATTGTAGGTATTTGTTTGCTAAAAAATGCCAAAATTTATGGCAAATATGATACCAGATATTTTCAAAGTTTAATAAAATAAAAACTACACGGTAAAAGTATTTTATATTTTGCATGATCAACCAATATACTAGTACCTTTAAAAAAATTGGGCAAACTTTGAAAACAGCCCCTCATTAATGGTAAATTTTAGCGATATTTTGAATAAGGCATTTTAGATAGGGAAATGGTAAACTTAGTGTTTAAAGTGGGTGGGGTAGGGTAACATTTTTATACATATTTAGAACATTTTGTTTAGAAACAAACATTTTGCTTGTGTAATTTGTTACCTGAATGTTATTATTTGTTTCTCAACAATGAGCAGTAGGAAAACATTTTTAAAATGATGATATAACAGATTATTTAGAGTTTCCTCATTTCTGAAAATAAGCCCTTCTAGTGGCACAGTCTTAGTTCTGAAATATATCCATAACTCATAAACCACACGGTAAATTTTATTTAAATTTTGCATACAGGTGACCTTGAAGACATATAACTGTCCTATGTTGTCAATTTTACAGTTCCTTATGGTGCCCATTACCCATGGTCTACCTTAAACACCGAACCTAATACGCTGTCCTTAAAAAAAGATGTAATTTAACATATAGCATATTTGAATATGTCAGTTTGATGGTTCAGGAAGGACCACATGAATTTGCAGTTACTTGATAGTGCATTCAGTTATCATAATGCATGATTGTATTAAGCAAAACGTAGGTTTCCATTGTCATAAAGAAGTATGAAAGCAAGCATAATGTAAGTCCCAAAATCATCAAGAAAGATGGAATAAATGCATTAATTTTGTTCCATATCTTAATTTCATACAAGCATTTTAGAAGTATTCTTTTTAAAATCCAAGCATCTGATATATAGCTTTCTACACTTTATGTAGTTTATGGGTTTTCCCCTAAAAATTTACAAAAGTACGTTATCGTTATACAGATATTTTTAAGGTGAAACAGATCTTTTTTAGCGATATTTTCCTTGATGTTATCTCTTGTTTGGGTATGATGAAGCATTATTATACTTTCAAATAAACAAGAATACCAACACTAACAAACAGAAAGGTTCAGGGTGAGCTATTAGTATCAAGGAGGGGATGCTCCGGCGTCTGTCGTTATGCGTCAACAATCATCTTCTTCTCTGAAACTGCTGGGCAGTTTTACCTCAAATTTGGTCTGTATCATCCTTGTGACAGTCACATTTAAATTTGCTCAAGTCACTTCAATTGGCCCCTTTTAGGAGTCAACAGAGCTAAAAATAGAAAAAAAACCTTTAAACATCTCCTACTACTAAATTAAATGATTGATGATAACCAAACTTTGTCAGTAGCATTCTTAGATAGTCTGTTATCAAATTTGCTTATATTAATTTGATTGCACCCATTTTGGGGCCGTTAAAGCTAAAAATAGAAAACAAAAATTTTATCGTCTTCTTAATTGAACTAATTGGTGTATGATTACCAAAATTTATCTGTAGCATTTAAAGGTAGTCTTTTATCAAGTTTGCTCATATTAAGTTGATTGGCCACTTTTAGGGGCTGCTATAGCTAAAAATAGAAAAACCTTAATACATTTTTCTACTGAACTAATTAATGGATGATCACCAAACTTTGTCTGCTGCATTCTTAGATAGTATTTTTGATAGTAGGTAGCCTTTTATCAAGTTTGCTCATATTAACTTGATCGGCCCCTTGAAGGCGCTGCTATTGCTTATAATAGAAAAACCTTTTAACACTTTTTGTACTTAACTAATTGATGGATGATCACCAAACTTTGTCGATAACATTCTTAGATAGTCTGTTATCAAATTTGTTCAATTTATTTGCATTGGTCCCTTTTTGGGGCCAATAGAGGTTAAAATAGAAAAACCTTTAAACAGCTTCTCCTACTGAACTAATTGATAGATGTTCACCAAACTTTGTAGCATTCTTGGGTAGTCTTTTATAAGTTTGCTTATATTAACTTGTTCGGCCCCTTAAAGGGAACTAATTGATGGATGGCCAATAAACTTTGTTTGTAGAATTCTTAGGTAGTCTTTTATCAAGTTTGCTCATAACAACTTGATTTGCTCCTTTGAGGGGCCGCTAAAGCTAAAATGCCACAGGCCATTGCATTTCTTCAAATTATTGTTTAATAATGAAAGGGAAACAACTAAGGTTGGAACTGGGACGGAAGATATCTTTCTGTCCCAGGTTGGAATGCCTTCCATACAATTGTTTTCCTAAAAATGATTCAATAGCTGGGAGAAAGTCTCAATGACCTGTTTGCTTTTCAGAGATCTTGAAGAAATGATTTGTATCTGAACGGTAAACATATCTGCACATTGTCTTTCATTTAAATGCTAAAATAGGACCATACAGACCGCATTATGGCGAAGTTCATTTCTATAGAATAAAATCTAGGTTCTCTTCCTTTGGGTTTATTTGGGTCAAGGCCACTAATGTCAAAAATAGATTTTTACATTTCTACAGGTGTATTAACCTTATTTTTTTGACAAATGTCCCTTTTATTTGGTCGGAACATAAGGTCTTTTTCTTTGGATGAAGTTAAGGATCAGTTGGGTCAGGGTCACCAGTTCTAAAAATAGATTTTACTCTTTTGCTCATATATCTTTGATTTATGGACAGATGTCTTTCATAATTGGTTTTGAGAAAAAACTTGCATGATATTCTTTTTTCTGGTTGAGGGAGGGGTCAGTTTGTCAAGGTCACCAGTGCTCAAAATAGACTTTTTACACCTTTGCCCATATAGCCTTTATTTACTGACAAATGTATTTCATATTTGATAGGAAGATAACTTGCATGGTATTCTTCGTTTTAATGGAGTGAGGGGTCAGTTGGGTCAAGGTCATCAGTGCTAAAATAGCTTTTACACTTTTGCCCATACAGCCTTTATATTTTAACAAATTTATTTCATATTTGGTATGAAGATAACTTACACGATACTCTTCTTTTTGATTTAGGTAGGGGTCAGTGTGTCAAGGTCAAGGATGACAAAAATGTATTTTTACATGTTTGCCTATAGAGCTTTTACTGTTTAACTGATGTTATTTTAGCTCACCTGACCACAAAGTGGTCAAGGTGACGTTGAGTGATGGGGCTTTGTCCGGCGTCCGTCGTCGTGCGTCGCTCGTCGTCAACAACTGGGTTGTTAACAGTCTAGCAGTCAAAGTTTTGATTGGATCATCATCAAACTTTGTCAGAATGTTTGCCTCAATGAAATACAGATCGAATACGAAGATGGGTTATCTCGGGTCAAAAACTAGGTCACATGAGCTAAAAATAGAATAAAGCTTGTTAACTCTATTGTGGCTACAGTTTTGATCCAAATATTCGTGAAATTTGTCAGGAAGGTTGTTTTGATGATTTTTAGATAAATGAGAAGATGGGTCATCTCCGGTCAAAAACTTGGTCGCAGAAGCTAAAAAAGAAAAGGCTTTTTAACACTCTAGTGGCTGCAAGTTTGATCCAAATATTCTGGAACTTTTCCAAGAAGGTTGTTTTGATGATTTCTAGATCAAGTTTGAAGATTGGTCATTTCCGGTCACAGACTAGTTCACAGGAGCTAAATATAGAAAAATCTTGTTAACTGTAGTGGCTGCAGTTTTGGTCCAAATATTCTGGAAATTTGTCAAGAAGGTTGTATTGATGATTTCTAGGTCAAGGTCAAAGATGGATCAACTCCGGTCATAAACTAGGTCACAGATGCTAAAAATAGAAACAGCTTGTTAACACTCCAGTGGCTGCAGTTTTGATCCAAGTATTCTGGAAATGTGTCAGGAAGTTTAATCTGATGATTTCTAGGTCAAGTTTGAAGATGAGTCATCCCCGGTCATAAACTAGGTCACAGGAGCTAAAAATATAAAAATCTTGTAAACATTCTAGTAACTGCAGTTTTAATTGAAATATTCTGAAAATTTGTCAAGAAGGTTGTTTTGATGATTTCTAGGTCAAGTTAAAAGATGGGTCATCTCCTGTCAAAAACTAGGTCACAGAAGCTTAAAATAGAAAAAGCTTGTTTACACTTTAGTGGCTGCAGTTTTGATTAAAATATTCTGGAAACTTGTCAGGAAGGTTGTTTTGATAATTTCTAGGTCAAGTTTTAAGATAGGTCATCTCCGTTCAAAAACTTAGTCACAGGAGCTATAAATAGAAAAATCTTGTTAACACTCTAGTGGCTGCAGTTTTGTTCCAAATATTTTGGAAAATTGTCAGGAAGGTTGTTTTGATGATTTCTAGATTAATGAGAAGATAGGTTATCTCCGGTTAAAAACTAGGTCACAGGAGCTAAAAATAGAAAAATCTTGTTAACACTGTAGTGGCTGCAGTTTTGGTCCAAATATTCTGGAAATTTGTCAAGAAGGTTGTTTGATGTCTTCTAGGTCAAGTTTGAATATGGGTCGTCTCAGGTCAAAAACTAGGTAAAAGGTGCTATAAATAGAAAAGTAAAAAAATCCAAGTATTCTGTTAATTGGTCACGAAGGTTATTCTGATGATTTCTAGGTCAAGTTTGAAGATGGGTCATGTCCAGTCATAAACTAGGTCACAGGAGCTAAAAATATAAAAATCTTGTTAACATTCTAGAACCTACAGTTTTGATTGAAATATTCTGGAAATTCGCCAAGTAGGTAACTTTGATGATTTTTTAAGTCAAGTTCGAAGATGGGTTATCTCCGGTTAAAAACAAGGTCACAGGAGCTATAAATAGAAACAGCTTGTTAACACTCTAGTGCCTGCAGTTTTGATCCAAATTTCCTGGAAATCATTCGGAAAGGTTGTTTCTATTGATTTCTAGGGCAAGTTCGAATATAGGTCATCTCCGGTCAAAAACCAGGTCACAGGAGCTAAAAATAGAAAAAGCTTTTTAACACTCTAGTGGCTGCAGTTTTGATCCAAACATTCTGGAAATTTGTCAAGAAGGTTGTTTTGATGATTTCTAGGTCAAGTTTGAAGATAGGTCATCTCCGGTCAAAAACTAGGTCACAGGAGCTAAAAATAGAAAAATCTTGTTAACACTCTAGTGGCTGCATTTTTGATCCAAATATTCTGGAAATCGGTCAGGAAAGTTGTTTTGATGTCTTCTAGGTCAAGTTTGAATATGGGTCGTCTCAGGTTAAAAACTAGGTCACACTGCCCCAAAGATGAAAAAACCTTTTTTAATACACTAGAGACCACATTTGTGACACAATTTTCATCAAACTTGGCCAGGATGCTTGTCTAAGATATTGCTTGGATGCGGTTGATGGGTCAGGGAAGCGATCGAGGGCTATCATGGTCCTCTTGTTTATATTTGGTAGGGTGATAACTTGCATGGTCTTCTTCCTTTGGATTAAGTTAGGGTCAGTTGGGTCAAGGTCACCAGTGCTAAATATATACTTTTTTTCACTTTTGCCTTTATAGTCTTTATTTATGGACAGATGTCTTTCATATTTAATTCGAAGATAACTTGCATGTTATTCTTCCTTTCAATTGATTTAGTGGTCAGTTGGTCAAGGTCAAAAACACCAATTACAGATTTCTACACACTTGCTAAAACAGCCTTTATTTTTTGACTGATATTTTTCATATTTGAAAAGATCATAACTTGTATCCTGGGATTGAGTAAGGTATTAGTTTAGTCTTAGTCACCAGTTCTGAAAATAGATTTTTTTATCCCCCCACCATAAAATGGGGGCATATAGTGTTACCACGTTCCGTCATTCCGTCCTTCTATCATCAGTTTCTGTTCATTATCTTGGGAACGGTTGCACACATTCAATTAAACTTTTACATATGCAAAAATATGCCCTTGGTGAAATTTTCGTTTCCGTTCACTATGTACCCACCGGTAAAACTCATTCAACTGAAATTTTACAGATGGATACTTGCAAGGAATGCACAGGTTGAATTCAAATTTGGTCATGGTTTGTTGATTCCCCAAGTTATGCCCCTTTACGTTTAAAAAAAGATAAGAAATGTTCAGTTTCCGTTCATTGTCTCCAAAAAGGTTGTACATATTCTATTCAAATCTATTATATGGATATGTCATATGAATACGCTTGTCAAGTTGGAATTTGGTCATGGTTTGATGATTTCTGACAGAGTTATCCCTCTTGTACTTTGAAAAAAAAATAAGGTTCCTTTCAATATCTTCCCAACAGTTATACACTTTCAACTAAAATTTGACATATGATTACATCTTAGGAAAAAGCAGGCCAAGTTTAAATTAGGTCATGGTTCGATGACTTTGGAAAAAGTTATCTCTCTTGAACGTTGGAAATAAATTGAAACTTTCATTTTCCGCACTCTTCTCTTGTGGAAATGTATGTAGTCTATTACGGCTACAATTATGCAATATGCAAAAGGTTAACACTGAATACTTACATGGTCTTGAACTTTGCATAATATGGTTTGTGTTATTATTGAATAGTTGAAGGATTTTGAACTTAGAATGAAAAAGAAAGGTTTATACAAACAAATTTGGAACTAAATATTATTATAGAATTAGAAATTTTGCCTGCATTGGGGGCATCAGTGACGACATATCTCTAGTTACACTTTTGTCCATATAGCCTTTATTTATTGACAGATGTCTTTCATGTTTGGTAGGAATAAATCTTGCATTGTTTTTGGATTGAGTAAGAGGTCAATCAAGGGTGCCAAAAATAGGTTTTTATACATTGGCTTATATATATTTTATTTATAGCCTGAAGTTTTTCATATTTGAAAGTCCAGTGCTGGGTGTCACAAAGTCAATGTAACATGTAATAACAATATATTTTTTATACTTTTTATTACGCCTGGATTGTTTGGTTCAAGGTAAAGTCTTGCATTTACACGTACAGATAAAGTTGAATATTTTTCAACTTCATCACAAGTCATAGTATTGCCAACTTATATTTTTCACAATTACAAAACACCATGACTCAAGTTATACATGTTCGTGAAGTTGGCAGCCTAGCAGTCCGAAGTTGGCAGCCTGGCAGCCTAACAGCCTGAAGTTGGTAGCCTAGCAGCCTAAAGAAAATTAAGAATAGTACAAACATTTAAAATGGTCTGAAATACATCAGTAGCACTTCCCTAGATCATTCCACGCCTTTTTTCAATATCGTGATGTTTATTTTTTAAGATGTTGATCTTTATCTTAACCTTTTTTGTCATTCTGACGCTTCGAAATTTGTGAAGTTAGCAGCCCAGCAGCCTAAAGAAAACTGAGGATAATACAAACATGAAAACCGTCGGAAATGAATCGGAAGCACATACTTAGACCATTCCATGTCTTATTTCAATATCGTGATCTTTATTTTTTAAAATATTGAACTTTATTTTTGTTTTCATTCTGATGCTTCGAAATTTGTGAAGTTAGTAGCCTAACAGCCTGGCAGCCTTACAGCTGGAAGAAACCTAAGGATGGTACAAACATGAAACCCGTCGGAAATGAATCGATAGCACATAATTAGGCCATTCCATGTCTTATTTCAATATCGTGATCTTTATTTTTGAAAATATTGAACTTTTTTTTCATTCTGACGCTTCGAAATGTGTGAAGTTAGCAGCCTAGGACTGGTGCGATTTTTTCAGTCGTCAACAACTTCACTTCCTCAGTCATAATAAATTGAAATTTATAGCGACATTATTGTCTTCAAGTAATAAAGATAATTCGCACGTCTGTGTGCGTCTTCACTTCTCTTAAACAGGTAATATTATGTACAGAATAAATCATTTTGGTCGCTCAACAGACTTAAACGAATGAAAATAATTTACATCTACGTATATTAGAATTAATCGTAATCCATTGGACATCATACCATCACGAAGCTAGATTATCTTATAAACTTATTCTCTTATAATATCTCATCTGTGCAGTATGACCATGTCGATGATAAGTGTTGCAAACAAACAATAAAATCATTTTGAAATTATATTTCACTTAATAACAGTTCAACAGTGCAACTAAGAATACGGTGGGAAATTGTTTTCAGGAAATTAAGTGACATTCGTTATTCCTTATTAACAAAGGGCGTCACATCCAAGGATTTCCATCAAAGGCACAAAGTCATATCCAGTAAACCCCCTCTTATGGGATCAACAATAACTTGCAAAATGATGTGACGTAATCGTATACGCACTGTTAACTTGATATGATGTCACGGCATTGATCACGCTTACATATACAAAATGTACGTTCTACAAGATAAGAAAATTAAGCATTCTATTATATAGCGTACATCAAAACGTACTTTTAAACATTTTATTTATTTTTCACATATTCTAAATGAAATATGCAAAAAGATGTACAAACTATAATCATGAAATTACGAGATAGATATTACCCCGAAGGTTAACATTTTTAATAATGTTTGGATCAGGGTTAGCATATAAAGAAATGATTTTTCATTTCTTGCCTTATACCCTTTTCATCCGCATTCAAATATAGTCTGGATGCAGTGATATATTTGGTAATTTCACTATGTTTATGAAATCATCAGTGTAAGACTTTTGTAATATATTGACTCCCTAATGGCACAGCTATATCTATATTTAGCTCCATACTATTGGTTAGCTAGCTGATAAGTCCCGCCTAAATTCACTTGGCATCACCTCTCTGTAGTATCATTAGTAAAAAGATTTAGAAACCGAACAACTGCGTTGTTAAATCACTCTACCCGTTTTTTATGGGTTATTTTTTTGTTTTTGTTTTTTCAGATTACATTTTCTTGTATTATATTGTTGAATATTTAAGATATTAAGCTGATATTCTCAACATTCATGTACGATAGCCTGACAAGGGGTGTAGCTAGCATAACGTGCTTATGTGCGTAACATTTTTCGAGAAAAATGAAAACAAGTAGAGATTTTGATGCTAAAGCATCAAGTCGCCGGATAGAAATATGATTGTATTATCATAAATAAAAGAAAATATCAGTTTAATGGTTCGAGTATAAAGAAAAGAGGAACAATAAGTTGAGTAATGTTTATTCTTAAACACGTTTTCATTTACTTCCCACAATTATATCTTTCTTGCTGAGAGTTTTATGCAATAAATTTATGTTATGTTATAATAAAACATCATATTTGGAGCAAACTTGCTTAGCAATTTTGTCAAGAAACTGTTATCATTATTAAATAAGCAAGTATTGTTTGGCAATATTTACCCGAGACTCAATAATTTACGGGAGCAGTTTCGTTTGCTTACATAACTTATTATGATTAATGTTAACGATTTTATTGTAAGTATAATTACATGTATAATTATATCAATTAATACTGCTCGATGGCCTAGTGGTAAGTATGACGAAGTTGTAACCTACATGTAGTAGGCGCAAGTTCGAATCTCGGACAAATCCTGTGTGTAATTTTCATAAATTGATTTTTATTATATCTTTTAACTTTATGAAACATAAGGTGATAAATCGTGTGTTTCATTTCTAGCACTTTTTTATTTCATAATTTTGATAAACGGTCAAGTTTTGCAAAATACAAAAAGTATTATAAAAGAAAACATAAAAAATCACTTTATCCATGTTTACAAAAGATCAAATAGTTAGTTATATTCAAGTGTTATTTTAATCAAAAATATTTTTTTAAAGTGAAATAATGTGATAATTGCACATATGAATCAAAGAATAGAAAAACACCTTATCTGAAAACGACAATAAAGAAGATAAGATAATTGAAATGATAGAACTTAAAGTACTGAGTTTTAAGTCATTGACAAAAAAGTGAAATCCCCTTTTTAAATTATTTTTATTAAATTTAAGATCAATTTAGTTCAATTCAATTCAATTCAATATTTTAGGTCTAATTTAGTATATCATAAGTATCAAAATAATTTTGGTATAATATTTGGGAGTGAAACGTCTTGGTGTGAACCGTCTTGGTGTGAACCGTCTCAATAGTGAAACGTCTGTCTACCCAAATTATTACCGATCATCGAATATTTGCAAAGTGACTATGAAAATATATATGCTTAATTATTGCATAAAACAATGCAATTCTACTGTAAAAGTAGTGTCTGCATAAAAAAAGTATTCTTATGCACTATCGAAAAAATATATTATTTAGCTGAAATCAATATTCCTGTCGTTACATACGATAAAGTTAACGTTTGATTGCCTTTCAGTGCAATAAACTATCAAAACAAAGATAGTTTATTAGTTTTCTCTGTGTACTCAATACGATTCCGGCCCCTACTGTCATACCGAGATTTTTCATACAAAATTACTTTGATCTGCACTTTATCAGCTGCTTACCTGTATGTCAGTCTTATCAGCCATTTGTTACTATTAATAGATTTTATAACAATAACATACAACGTGTAGTCACGTGATTCTTGGAGAAACTGTTTATAATAAATAAGATAAAAAAAATAGAATAGGTCTCATAAGATACAAACAACCAGATAATTTAAAAGTGTCATTTCAAATATCATGCATGATTTATTTATCATAAAATAGCAACGCTTGACACTTTAAAAAAAGTAAAAGCATCCCTAAATTGAATGACTGGTCCATAGGGATGCGTCATTTATTCATTTTATAAAAATTGTAATGTTGCTTTTTACGATGTCAATATTTGAATATTTCATTTCATTGAGCAACATTATTGTATGTTTGAATTTTTGAGATTACTGAAAACAATTGTAGTCTTTAATTGTTCAGTAATTGTTATGCTTTTATTTACAGAAATTAATGCCTTCTCCTACCATAGGTATAATATTAAACTGTTACAAATATAGTCGCCGGTTTCTACCGGCGACTAATTATATACATATGTAGTGAAATTATCAGCAAAACAATTGTAGAAGCATACACGCGGCTTCATTATATGGATTTAACGGATGCGGCAACCATGGAGCAAATGGCTATTGTTCTTAAGCTCAGATTTTATGTTCATTTATATGTTCGTTTAAACATATGCATTGTATATCTCTTCACGTTTCAACACTTTTATAGACCTAAAATAAACATCAACTTCATGATAACATATCCATACAAAATAACTCACATGACGTCGCTTATTCTCCATTTCAACCACATTTTCTGCACTAAGATTAAGACTACCTCCTATGTTATTGGAACACATGGTGTATAAATGAGACTTGGTGCGTCAATGAGAAGAAAAGGAAACTTTTATAATACTGCACGTTTGTAACGTCATTTTTCATTGGATAATCGTGACGTTTATCTTATATGTTATTTTGGTTTTGGAGTGATATATGTGGATATATTACCTGCTAAGATTTTATATCACCCGAGCCGTTAGGCGAGGGTGATATTTTATCTTGACAGGTAATATATCCACATATATCACTCCAAAACCAAAATAATAATTTTATTACCCTTCCCCTGCCGAGTTTAGACGATTTTTTAAAAAATCATTGCCGTTTCAGATGAAACGTCGAAATAAGATTCCCTTTAGGGTACCTCTTCATCACAACATGACGTCACATAAATACATGACGTATTTTTCCCGTACCTAACGAAAGTAGACAAGAGAAAAGGAGTAGTCTATTGAAAGCACTTTTTTGTAAATTAATATCAAGCTTTTACAAGGTCATATTTGTTTTCAATACTGATGGGAATATGTATCATTACTCTATTTTGGTAAATATTTATCATTTGACAGTTAAAAAGTGCTTGTAAATCAGAATTTACACCGCGTAAAATCGAACCGTACGCGCATCACCTCAGCGCATGTTGTTTACAACGTTGGGTACCCAACGGGGAAATTTAGTGTGTATATTACCCGTCTGGCTCGGTAATATCAATTTCTTTCAGGTGATCAATATCCAATCAAAAAGGCGGAAAAAATCTGGAAGGGTAATAAAGTTATATATACACGGCTGCTGTCGATTCATGAAGAAATCTTACTTGTTTTCTCTAAAAATGATGCTTGACGGCTCGGGTTATATTTGCAAATAGCCGTTTATATAGGGCCATATAACCTGTCAACGATCTTTATAACTAATATTATACGCGGATGTGGACGCTGGAAGACACGGCGCGAGTCTTCACTGGTGCAGACTTCATCCACTCTAGAATCTGTATTGCAGTATATATACCGACAGAGCTTTATCAAATTGTAAACAGCTGTCTGCACTTGCTTCTAGCAATGCAAGTTTCTAGAGCGAGCGCTGAACACTTGTTAAGCTTCTGCTTATCGTTCGTTAAGCAACACGAAAATTTTTCTTGTGCTCAACATTGACCACTGGTGGCTCTGATTAAGTACCAATGATGCATTTCTGACCGTTTTCATGCTTGTAAATTCTTAGTTTTCTTAATGCTGTTGCTTACTTCACAAATTTCGAAGCGTCAGAATAAAAAAGTTTATCTTAAAAAAAAGAAAAAAAACTTTCAAAGTTCAATTTATTTAAAAATAGAATAAGATCATGATATTAAAATAAGGTGTGGAATGGTCTAAGTATGTGATATCGATTCATTTCCGACGGGTTTCATGTTTGTACTATCCTAAGGTTTCTTTAGGCTACTATGCTGCCAGGCTGTTAGGCTGCTAAATTCACAATTCCGAAGCGTCAGAATGAAAAGTTCATTACTTTAAAAAATAAAGATCACGATATTGAAATAAGACATGGAATGGCCTATAAGTATGTGGTATCAATTCATTTCCGACGGTTTTCATGTTTTTACAATCCTTAATTTTCTTTAGGCTGCCAGGCTGCTGGGCTGCTAACTTCACATATTTCGAAGCGTCAGAAAAAAAATAAAGTTTAATATTTTAAAAAATATAGATCACGATATTAAAATAAGACGTGAAATCGTCTAAGTATATGCTACTGACTCATTTCCGACGGTTTTTATGTTTTTACTATCCTTAGTTTTCTTAGGTTGTTAGGCTGCTAGGCTACTAATTTCGAGCGTCAGAATGAAAAAAAGATGTTAAGATGTTAGGCTGCCAACTTCAGGCTGTTAGGTTGCCAGATTCAGGCTGTTAGGCTGCCAACTTCACGAACGTCAGTTATATTACTATGTTTACAATATTTTGGCAATATTCCGTCCTTTACTTTTTTGCATCTCTTTTCTTAGGTTGATAAATCTTTAGAAAGACAAAATTACACCATTGTTAAGAAACATATTTTTATGTTGCCAGGCAGTAAGCCCAAATATTCTGGAAATTTGTCAAGAAGGTTGTTTTGATGTCTTCTAGGTCAAGTTTGAATATGGGTCGTCTCAGGTCAAAAACTAGGTCACAGGTGCTAAAAATAGAAAAGTAAAAAAATCCAAATATTCTGTTAATTTGTCAGGAAGGTTATTCTGGTGATTTTTAGGTCAATTTTGAAGATGGGTCATCTCCAGTCATAAACTAGGTCACAGGAGCTAAAATATAAAAATTCTGTTAACATTCTAGTACCTACAGTTTTGATTGAAATATTCTGGAAATTCGTCAACTAGGTTACTTTGATGATTTCTAAGTCTAGTTCGAAGATGGGTCTTCTCCGGTTAAAAACAAGGTCACAGGAGCTATAAATAGAAACAGCTTGTTAACACTCTAGTGCCTGCAGTTTTGATCCAAATTTCCTGGAAATCATTCAGAAAGGTTGTTTCTATTGATTTCTAGGGCAAGTTCGAATATAGGTCATCTCCGGTCAAAAACCAGGTCACAGGAGCTAAAAATAGAAAAAAGCTTGTTAACACTCTAGTGGCTGCAGTTTTGATCCAAAAATTCTGGAAATTTGTCAAGAAGATTGTTTTGATGATTTCTAGGTCAAGTTTAAAGATAGGTCATCTCCGGTCAAAAACTAGGTCACAGGAGCTAAAAATAGAAAATCTTGTTAACACTCTAGTGGCTGCAGTTTTGATCCAAATATTCTGGAAATCGGTCAGGAAAGTTGTTTTGATGTCTTCTAGGTCAAGTTTGAATATGGATTGTCTCAGATCAAAAACTAGGTCACATTGCCCCAAAGATGGAAAGGCCTTTTTTAATACACTAGAGACCACATTTGTGACACAATTTTCATCAAACTTGGCCAGGATGCTTGTCTAAGATATTGCTTGGATGCGGTTGATGGGTCAGGGAAGCGATCGAGGGCCATCATGGTCCTCTTGTTTATATTTTGTAGGGTGATAACTTGCATGGTCTTCTTCCTTTGGATTGAGTTAGGGACAGTTGGGTCAAGGTCACCAGTGCTAAATATAGTCTCTTTTTCACTTTTGCCTTTATAGCCTTTATTTATGGACAGATGTCTTTCATATTTAATTGGAAGATAACTTGCATGTTATTCTTCCTTTCAATTTAATTAGTGGTCGGTTGGTCAAGGTCAAAAACACCAATTACAGATTTCTACACTCTTGCTAAAGCAGTCTTTATTTCTTGACTGATATTTTTCATATTTGAAAAGAGCATAACTTGTATCCTGGGATTGAGTAAGGTATTAGTTGAGTCATAGTCACCAGTTCTAAAATGGGGGCATATAGTGTTACCACGTTCCGTCATTCCGTCCTTCTATCATCAGTTTCTGTTCATTATCTTGGGAACGGTTGTGCATGTACACATTCAATTAAACTTTTACATAAGTAGATATCATAGGAAAATGCAGGTCAAGGTTGAATTTGGTCAAGATGCTATGATTTTTGGCAAAAATATGCCCTTGGTGAAATTTTCAGCTTCCGTTCACTATGTACCCACCGGTAAAATTTATTCAACTCAAATTTTACAGATGGATACTTGAAAGGAATGCACAGGTCAAATTCAAATTTAGACATGGTTTGTTGATTCTTTCCCGAGTTATTCCCCTTTACCTTTAAAAAAATGAAATTTTCTGTTTCCGTTCATTGTCTCCCCGACAGTTGTACATATTCTATTCAAATTTATTATATAGATATGTCATAGGAATACGCTTGTCAAGTTTGAATTAAGTCATGGTTCGATGACTTTGGCAAAAGTTATCTCTCTTGAACGTTGGAAATAAATTGAAACTTTCATTTTCCGCACTCTTACTTTTGTGGAAATGAATGTAGTCATTATCACGGCTACAAATATGCAATATGCAAAAGGTTAACACTGAATACTTATAAGGCCTTGAACTTTGTATAAAATGGTTTAACATTGAATTGTTGAAGGGCTTTGAACTTAGAATGAAAAAGAAAAGTTTATGCAAACAAATTTTGAACTAAATATTATTATAGAATTAGAAATTTTGGCTGCATTTGGGGCATCCGTGACGACATATTTCTAGTAACACTTTTGTCCATATAGCCTTTATTTATTGACAGATGCATTTCATATTTAGTAGGAATAAATCTTGCATTGTTTTTGGATTGAGTAAGAGGTCAATCAAGGGTGCCAAAAAATAGATTTTTATACATTGGCTTACATAGCTTTTATTTATAGCCTGAAGTTTTTCATATTTAAAAGTCCAGTGCCGGGAGTCACAAAGTCAATGTCACATGTAATAACAATATATTTTTTAAACCTTTTATTAAGCCTGGGTTGCTTGGTTCAAGGTAAAGTCTTGCAGTTACATGTAAAGATACTAACATTTGATAAAGTTGAATATTTTTCAACTTCATGACAAGCCATAACAATGACTTGCCAACTTATATTTTTCACAATTACAAAACGCCATGAATCTGTCAAGTTATATATGTTCGTGAAGTTGGCAGTATAGCAGCCTGAAGTTGGCACCCTAACAGCCTGAAGTTGGCAGCCTAGCAGCCTAAAGAAAACTAAGAATAGTTCAATCATGAAAATGGTCAGAAATACATCAGTAGCACTTCCTTAGATCATTCCACGCCTTTTTCAATATCGTGATCTTTATTTTATAAGATGTTGAACTTTATCTTAACATTTTTTATCATTCTGACGCTTCGAAATTTGTGAAGTTTAGCCTTAAGATAACTTAGGATAGTACAAACATGAAACCCGTCGGAAATTAATCGGAAGCACATACTTAGACCATTCCATGTCTTATTTGCAATATCGCGATCTTTAATTTTTAAAATATTGACTTTTATTTTTGTTTTCATTCTGACGCTTCGAAATTTGTGAATTTGTTGTCTAGGTAATTGCTTGGATGAGTTCGATTGGTCAGGTGATCGTCATGGGAACGAGATAATTATGTGGTTCGCACAAGATACTATATCCACGAGTTACTAAATCGTGCGCACGAGATAATTTAGTGATGCGCACGAGATGCTATGTCGTGGCCAAGAGTTACTAAATCAATCGCACGAGATATTTAAGTGATGCGCACGAAATACTATGTCGTGGCCACACTGCAGCTCCTACTCAACCTGTCTGTCACAGTGCCATATATAAAAGTTATTGACTGGACAATGATTTAACATTTAGCATAATTGTCACCTGCCCCAATGCCCTTAAAATTATTAGATGTCATCTACTGATCAGGTGCAATGTACATACTATGTTATATAAACCATGGCATATTCATTTTCTTCTCAAGTTATTCATTACTATTATTATTATTATTATTATTATTATTATTATTATTATTATTATTATTATTATTATATACCAAATTTCTTAAGCACTTTATTCATGTACATTACACCTTTAAAAGAACTACTGTATACAGTATAACCAAATAAATGATACAATATTTTAAAAAAAAATTAAAAGCATCAATATTGCTCAAGTCACAAATTCAATTCAAATGTAGTTTAAAAAGTTACAAAGACCCACATAAAATATAAAATACAGTTAAGACTTAGGAATTTGTTAAAAAGCGACACTGGTACAAAAAAAAATCAGTCCAAATAAAACCTCCTAAATAAGTGAGTTCTAAGTGCTCTCTTAAACACTGGTAGAGATTTACAGCTTTTAAGTGTTCTAGGAAAGGCATTCCAGATTTTAGAGTTACTACGCGGCGGCACAACCAGTGTTAAATAAATATTCTGGGACCTAAGTTGTCTGGATGGGATATAAATGTCTAGCATGTTTCCTATGTAAGTAGGTGCCTGACCGTGAAGCGCCTTAATTACATTTGTAAGGAGTTTGTACTCGACTCTGATATGCACAGGAAGCCAATGTAGTTCCTTTAACACATGGGTTATGTGCGCAGTTACGCGGTGTCCTGGTAATAACACGAGCAGCCGTACTTTGTGAACATTTTAGAGTTTGTTGAGAACGTATTTAGGAGATCCACATAGCAACGAATTACAGTAATCTAGTCTTTGATGTCACTAGCGAGTTTATTCAGGGTTCTCTGGTTCTATCAACAGTCCAGTATTCCGAATTTGACCTTATTTGTCAAATTTCTAAGCCATTGAACGAGAAACTGATTCACATGTTGTTTTATGTCTAAATGAAGTTTTAGTCGGCACCAAGGTTTCCAACTGTTTTTTGGTGGTTTTATTAAACAAATCAACCTACTCTTAAACCATAAGATCTTTCAACTTTATTCGTTTAGTACAAAAGACAATCCCTCCTGTTTTTTCCTTATTGGGTTTTGAGGAAAGTTTATTATTCATCCATAGTATGTGTTATTCAGGGCATGTTCAATTTGTCGCAAGGGTCTCATTGCCGTGAAATTGATTTCCTTTTGGTTTTAATGCTATGTACGACTTGCGAATTTTCGTCAGCGTAAAATATGTTTTAAGTTTAATGCTTCTGACAGATTGCGCCCCAACAGGTTTTGTGTACATGCGTGTAATTCTTCGGGCCAAGAATGGACCCTTGTGGCACAGAAAATGTCATAGGTACAGGTTTTGACAGTAATTGTTCACCATTGACGGCCGACAGTTCTTAGATTGACGTGCACAACAAAAATACACGAGTTCATTCCATTGCAAAGGTTTGCATACTATTGGCCCCGTGTTTGTTGGCAAATGAGGGTCCTATGGTCGAACCGTATCCAAAAGCAACCAGCCAATAAGTCCAACATTACCTAGAAGAGTAGCCTTCATTTCCCCTGAATCAAGAGAACACCGGATAATGTCCATTTCTTGATTTCTGTTGAAAGAAAACCTGCCTATACCAGGACGGTCTTTATGAAGTTTCATGTGCCAACCTACCCACCTAGATGGCTCCTTTCCCACCCAGTTCTGGAAATCGAACAAACTTTTTCGAGAACTCCTTTGAGACAAACGGGATAAACTTCGATACAGGGGCCGGTAGTTTTTCCCATAACATGTTATGAATCTAGCCCTGACTAAGTATACAATAATCTTTTGAAAATTTCCATATCAGAGATTACTGAAAAATTTGAAAAAAATTGTTTCTCCATTGAAAGACGTTCAGGGAAACATTGCCTGTTTGTTGGTGAGACTTGGGTCCTGGCGTATATCATTACGTTATGCCTTCAACCTTATCTACAAAAAAAGTCACTAAAGTATTGTACTAGAATGTTTGCAGGTTTACCAAGATGGCAGCAACAACATTTGTGTTTTACCGGTGTTGGACAATCGTAAAACCATTTTTATTTCGTTGTTGCCTGCGATGCATGATGGTAACGGGATGGTGCCAGATGCCGATTGGTAATGGGACGACACAATGATTCGAAAAACCCCAATTTGGTACCGGATGGTGAAAACACGATGGTTTACGATTGGTTGAAAATTAATCGGCAATTTGGTACCGATTGGTTTGAAAACGCGATGTAGCATCGCGTTTTCACTATCGTGCTATCGCGCCATCACGATTTCACCATCGTACCAGCGCGTTTTAATCATCGTACCATCGCGTTTTCACCATCGTACCATCGTGCATCGCGGGTACAGACTAAAGAAAACGGTTGTCCAAACGGAACACCGTAGTGTTTTCACCTATCAGGCAAGGATTTAACATGAAGTACCATGGTAACCTTGAACTATGACCTCAAACATCAATGTAGGCCATCTACTTGCGCATGGGCAATCCCTACCAAATAAAATAAACCCGGGATTAAACAGGCCGTTTGTATGTACATTCTGATCAATCCTATCACATGATGGTCCCCACAAAGGGCCATATAGTGCTGCAAATCAGCTTATTTTACTAGCCTATTTAGAGGGGTAGGTGGTCTATGTCAGCCAACAGCAAGTTTCATATAAAAAAAGCAAAAAGCAATCTGTTTTCTCCAATAAAGTTAAGCCTCTTCGTATAAAACGCTTTTAAATGACATCTTCCGTGCAAAATTGACTTGAAATACAAAAGTGGAACAAATATGAGCCAACATTAATATTCATGAATATTTAGGGATTTAGCGGGCCATCTTTGACGCCATCTTAGATTTCTAAGCTTCGCGTCGACACTTGAGCCAAATGACTACCATTCAGGAAACTACAGGCCTAGACGAACAATTTGGTATATAAAACTTTGCTGTTGGCTGACATAGACCACTTCGAGTTATATTACTCCCTATGGATTTGCAGCACTATCTAATTAGTAAAATTAAAGTCTGAGCTATGGGGCCTTTGATAGTAATTAGTTGATCTTCTAATATGATCTTAAAGATATGTGTCAAGTTTAATGTGAATGCCTTATAAATGTTGCATGAAAAACTTAAACCAATAACTTACAGTATCTCTTGCGCACCATTTAATTATCTCGTTCCTACGACTTAGTAACTCGCGGCAACGACATAGTATCTCGTGCGCACCACTTAATTATCTAGCTCCGACGACTTAGTAACTCGCGGCCACAATATATTCTCGTGCACACCACTTAATTATTCTCGTTCCAACGGAACTTAGTACTCGCGGCCACGAAATATTCTCGTGCACACCACTTAATTTATCTCGTTCCAAAACGACCTAGTAACTCTCGGCCACGACATAGTATCTCGTGCGCACCACTTAATTATCTTTCCTACGACTTAGTAATCGCGGACACCGACATAGTATCTCGTGCGCCACACTTAATTATCTCGCTCCGACGACTTAATAACATGCGCCACGACATAGTATCTCATGCGCACGACTCAGTATTTCGTGGCCACGACATAGTATTTCATGCCCACCACTTTATGATCTCGTGCGCACGACCTAGTAACTCGTGCCCACGCCATAGTATCTCGTGCGCACCACTTCCTTACCTCGTTCCCAAGACCTAATAACTTGTGCCCACGCCATAGTATCTCGTGCGCAACACTTACTTATCTCGTTCCCACGACTTAGTAAATCGTGGCCTCGACATAGTATCTCGTGCGCAAGAGATAAATAAAAAAACACATGTCATCTCTGTGCCGCCATAACTATGTTCTTCCTAGTACCTACGTATTTTAAAATATTTCAATTACATAGAGCCAACATTTCTTTTCCTATTCAACACTTGTAAAGAGTAATGTTCGATGAAATGTCATTTTTTTTTTACTTTTTTCCTGTAGCAACACATATATAGTAGATAACAAATATGCAAATATCTTTTCTGAAGGAATTTGTTTGAGGTTGGGTCTTATTTTTGGTTAAAATATGCCAAACTAAATTGTATTTACTCATAGTTATGAAAACATCAAGTACATGTATTGAATATAAGACAATTTGCACGAAGTTTAACGTGTACAATGTTTTAAAAAGTTCAAAATATTTTTTACCATTACTTTTTTTGTTTATTTTTTTGGGGGTTTATCATAATTTAAACCCAAGGGAATATAATAAAAGGAAAATATTTTTTAAAAAATGATCTTTTTGGGGATAAAAAAACAAACTAAATAGTTAATTTTTTAAAGGTGTACATATTTGGGGTTTTTTTTTGGTTTTGCCCCTTTACCCATTGAAAAAATTTTCGGTTTCCCAAACCAACTACTTTTTCGGGATAATTTCTTTTTCAGGTCTTTAGCTTTTTGGCAAATAAATTTTTTATCCGGGAAAATTAAATCTTTTTGTTATCTAAAATTATGGCATTTTAAAAACTTTGGGCAATTTAAATAAATTTTATTTTTCTTTTACCCAAATTTTTTATTTTGGAAATAACCAAAATTTTTTAATTTTAAAAACCATAAAATTTTTTTTGGCTTCCCTCCCGGGGATACTTTTAAATACGCACGGGTGTTTTTTCGAAAACAAATAAAATAATCAAAAATAAAATCAATAACTTTGGCGTAGATCGATCAAACAATTATTCGTGGCTACTAATTGGTTTCTTATAGTTTTTTATGCTTATGAATGTTACCTTTATTTGAATATGTCGTTAACCCAATTTTTTATACATAATCAAGAATTCAATTATTGAGAAAAGGGAGTTAAGGGCACTTATGATCAAATTAAAATAAAATTAATTGCTCCCGGGTAATTCAAAGAGAAGCCGTTGTTAGAGAGAATTGTTTTTTTTTTTGCTGTGACAGTCTCGAAAAAAAAAAAAAAAAAAGTCCGAGAAATCAATGCGAAGTCACGATGGTACAGTTGAAAATGACGCAATTGGTTACGAACGTGAAACAATGAATTGTCGTGTGGTGAAACAACGAAGGCTCAATGTTTAAAACCTAGGTTTTGGGTTGGCGGGGTTACATGGGAAAAAAATTTACAAATGGTGCGATATGAGGGAAACGGGTCATGGAGGGATGAAAACGATATTTTTTCCCCCCTTCCCGTTTGGGCTCTTTGATTTCAATCCCATCGGGGTTTTTGTTTTTCATTTTTTACGCATTTTTAATTTAAACCTTTTACCTTTTTGGGTAATACTTTCAGGGGCTTGTTTTTTGGCCCAAACCCAACCCCGGGGAAAACCCTTTTGAATTAAAGGAATACAATAATGGGGTGACCCGTTTTCGCATCTGGGGCCAAAATCTCCCCCCGGTTGGGGGTTTGGGAATTTTTTGGGGTTTCTTTACGGGGGAGAAAATTGGTTTTTCCGGGTCATAAAACCGCAAAAAGTAGTTTTCCCTTTAAAAGGTCTAAAATAAAAACCCACAAAAAAGGGCCCCCATTTCCCTGAGAAAGGGTTTTTAAATTTTGGTTTTCCTCAAAAGTTTTTTAATTTTTGGTAATATTTTTATACCCCGTTTCCAGGGGGAAAAATTTACCGTACATTTTTTCATCTGGGGCGGGTTTTTGGGGTTTGACATTTGGGAAGTATTTAAGTAAAATAAACTTTTTTTTAATTTTTGCTACTTTTAACGAAATTTTTTTTTTAAAATGGGGGAATTTTGGTTTTTTTTTAAACAACCCAATTTTCCCCAAAAATCATTTTTTGTTTTTTGGGGTACTTAAACCTATTTTAAAAGAAGAAAAAATTTATTCATTTAGTCTAAAAATCTCGGGGGGTAGGGGGAATTTTTCCTTTGGGTAGTTTCTGTGTTAAAATTTTCGGCCCTCGCTTCGTGTCTAAATCGGAATGTGGGCGTCTCGCCCGATTCTGAGTACCCCGATTTTCCATAATTTGGCATTACCCGGATTATTTTAGTAACTTGCTGCTGTAAGTGCCCGACAATTCTTGGGGAAAAATGACGATTTGTTATACATATATTTCTGATGAAACAAAATACGTGTGTAATGGTCTTCTTATTTTCTTCCATAGATCATTTAAGGGCCTCCGTGGCCGAGTGATTTCAAAAAAGCACTTGCCCCTAACCGCTGTAGGTTCGACACATACACGAGGCGTCGAACTATTCATGCGAGGATCCAGGTCAGGGTCCAAATGTGGAATACATATCCGCCCGCGACTCCACATCCGTGCGCACGTAATAAGCTATCGCGTAGCGCACGTAAATAGTATCGCGAGGCCACCGTAAAAGCTATCGTGTGCGCACGTAAATAAATAAGAAAATTGTATGTCCCCTTTATGCCACCGTAGTACTTCCATTGTTTTTGCTTAGATATTTCTAGTGCCATAAAAAATCATGATATAAACTTTAAGCATTGTAAAAAACGTGTCACAATTAATAACGATAAGAATAGACATGCTGCATATGTGTTTAGGTTTGGTGCTTACCACTTGTAGAAATTTTTCATTGTGACATGCAGCACAGGGTATTCTTTAATTTAATATATGACTTCCTATGCAGAGGCAGGAAGTTTTTGCTGTCCGGAATGATCTAAAAACAGGTATTATAACTACAGGAAAAACACAGAACAATGGCTGGCAGCCAGTATACAGATGACATAATTTATTACCTTTTTAAGAATTTTTTGGGTGATTGAGAGAAAAGGTGCTTCGAGTGTCCTTTCTATTGTGTGTCGAACACATCTGTCTCATTTCAAATTTGTCGCAAAATATGAATGTTTACGAACACATCGGTCACACTTCGTGAGAAAAATTAATGTGCTCCGAGACAAATGTGTCTCTTACAGAGCATCTTTGTCCATAAGGCGTGTAACTTCGAAATGAAATTGCTTTAAATATTACAAATGGAAACTGAAAGGTAGAGTTGGAGAATAAAAACTTTTTAAAGTCAATATTAATTAATTGGATCTTTCAACATTGACATAATACGCATTTTAAACAAATATTTTTAAAGGACCTAAATGAATCAGTGCCTATACTACATCTTAGGCTGATAAATATGATAACTTTTTGTTACAATAAAACATTTAAGCTGTTGTTGTTTGTATTGTCGTTATACGGATCATTTCAAAAACTATTATTTTTTCCTTGATTCTATCTCATGTCTCATGAAACAAAAAAATAACAAAAAAAAAAACTTGTTAAACATTTTTATTACAATAGTGACAGCCTGGCTATGTTTGTATTTCTAATAGTTAAATAACTGTTTTTAAAACGTTGTCTAGTGTTTAGACTTCGTGCAAATTTTTCTTATTCATTCAAATACCATGTTCTTGATGTTATTTTCATAACTATAAATACAGACGAATAGAAGTACAATTAGCTTAGCATATCCCCTAAAATCCCTTGTTTTGGCACATATCTAGCTATATTTTATATATAAGTCTCTGGCGACCCTTCGGTCAAAGACCTGCACTCGGCGTACACTCAAAATAAGCCGAGATACGCCCCTGACTATTTATTCAATCCTGCTGAATATTTGTTCATCATAAACAATATTTGTGTGCGATAAGAAAATAATTATTGTCTACTGGGATCCTACACATTACCGGACAAAATATGATGTTTTTTCGCTGTAACTTTTATTTAAAATAATAAAAAAGAATGGAATTTTACCCAAACAATTTTGGGCTCTAAATACACGTAAACATTACTTTATCAAACATGAAATTAAACATTTGACCGTAGAAATGTGTCTTTAAAGTAGGGCATTATAAGAAGGAAAAAATCGTGTAAACAACTAAATTTACCGGACATTGTGTTTAAAAAATTTTGAAGTCGTGAATTGAAATTAATCTTTAAATAATTAGTATACGGAATTCCGTTAAGGCCATCGTGGTTTTGTGCTGTCGCCCTATTGTCATTGGCCAAACATGTATAAATTTGATAATCTTTTATCATCTAGATCAAAGAAAACATTGTTGGCATTGTCTAAATTTTTGTATTTTGCAAATCAGAAACGTATTTCTTGATCACACATAACAATATAGACGACACATAGAAACTTAGGTTGTATGAAAATCTAGAATTGTTTATTTTTCTGACAAATATTTATATTCTCCGGAAAATTGTTTATATTATGCTGTAATCCTTTAACACTACATATAAAGTTTCAAGTTGATATATTAAATAAAGCAAGAGAGAAAATGCTAACATATATATAGCATATAACCATATATTAAATAGTCGTTGATCTATATACAGTATCACGACATAAATGGAAAATTTAATGTAAAGATAACAGGTTTTATTATTTATAACTCAAATTAAATATCAAGTATTCTAAACGTATTTATTATCTACCGTAACATAATCTGACATCTTTCTGTATATGTAATAATAATACTGACCGAAAGGCGATGGTTACGATGCCACGATGGTGAAAACGCGATTGCACGATGATGAAAACGCGATGGTACGATGGTGAAAACACGATGGTACGATGGTGAAAACGCGATGGTACGATGACGAAAACCCGATTGGTACGATGGTGAAAACACGATGGCACGATGGTACGATGATGAAAACGCGATGGTACGATGGTGAAAACACGATGGTACGATGGTGAAAACGCGATGGTATGATGGTGAAAACACGATGCTACGATGGTGAAAACGCGATGGTATAATACGATGGTGAAAACGGCGATTGCACGATGATGAAAACGCGATGGTACGATGGTGAAAACACGATGGCACGATGGTGAAAACGTGATGGAACGATGATGAAAGCACGCGTGGTACGATGGTGAAAGCGCGATGGCACGATGGTGAAAACGCGATGGAACGATGGTGAAAACACGATGGTACGATGGTGAAAACGCGATGGTACGATGGTGAAAACGCGATGGTACGATGGTGAAAACGCGATGGTACGATGGTGAAAACGCGATGGTACGATGGTGAAAACACGATGGTACGATGGTGAAAACGCGATTGTACGATGGTGAAGGCGCGATGGCACGATGATTGAAAACGCTATGGTACGATGGTGAAAACACGATGGCACGATGGTGAAAACGGCGATTGCACGACGAATGAAAACAAGATGGTACGATGATGAAAACGCTATGGTACGATGGTGAAAACACGATGGCACGATGGTGAAAACGCGATGCACGATGATGAAAACACGATGGTACGATGACGAAAACGCTATGGCACGATGGTAAAAACGCTATAACACGATGGTAAAAGCGCGATGGTACGATGGTGAAATCGCGATGGCACGATGATGAAAACGCGATGGTACGATGACGTAAAACACTATGGCACGATGATAATAAACAAGATGGTACGATGGTGAAAACGCGATGGTTCGATGGTGAAATCGCGATGGCACGAATGGTAAAAACCCGATGGTACGATGGAGAAAACACGATGGTGCGATGGTGAAAACGCTATGGCATGATGATGGCACGATGGTGAAAACGCGATGGCACGATGGTGAAATTTGCGATGGCACGATGGTGAAACGCGATGGTATGATTGTGACATCGCGATGACACGATGTTGAAAACCAGATGGTACGATGGTGAAAACACGATGGTGCGATGGTACGATGGTGAAAATCCGATGGTACGATGGTGAAAACACGATGGCGCGATGGTGCGATAGTAAGATGTTGAAAACGCGATGGTACGATGGTGAAATCACGAAGGTACGATCGTGACATCGCGTTTTCACCATCGTACCATCGTGCATCGCGGTAACAGACAAAATTAAAAATCACGACTGTCCATACGGAACACCGTAACAAACGGAACACCGTAACAAACAGACAATGTTGGTCTAACGTCATATCATATTACAAGTCTTGTAAGTCGTGTTTGTATTGAAATTACTTTACTTACCAGGTAGGCATCAGTGAAAACATATTATCTGGCTCTCTCTCATGGACAGTGCATACGATAAGTATAATTATGCAAATTTAAATGATTTACAAAACATCCGGAATATAATAATGTTCAATAATTGTACGTAATCTAAATAGGAAATGACCTGTGCTTAGGATTGATTTGGTAAGGTATCTGTAATGAGCGCTTTTTTGCGCGGAGCATCTCAATTGCTGCATGTACTTGTAAGATGTAAATTTCCCACCATTTAAATAACATTAATTATTAAGCATGCCAATATGCTCCCTATCTGGTGGATTAATTTGATTCTAGTTTCTTTACAAAAATGATCTTTGATGAGATTATTTATTTTCAATTAAAATCGACCTTGTACTAAACGGTTTAAATGGATATTAGTACAATTATCACATTTATTTGTCCTATCTTTTTTACAAATTTTGCTGTATAGGTTATATAAGTATTTTAAGATCTTAAATATGTAATCGATATGATATAGAAACTTTTGTTATTCATAAAGCGTCAATACTTAACATACAACGCGAAACAATGTAACGGAAATATCCGAATATAGCCGATTTATTACGTTTACTTGTTGACCGTCGCCAGTAACTACGACGTCGACCTCCTGGGGTTTTTAGTGGCGCGCTATATTGATAAGATTTGCTTCAAGTTTTATTATATTTACTACAGATACGTTATTTAAACGGGATTTTTATCTGTATTTATTTAAAGAATTCATTGATTTGTCGCGGCTGTATAAATCATTTGTAATTTAATTTTCAAAGAGGTATTTAAATCGAGGACTTATTTTTAAAAAAAAATGACCACCGTAGGTATCGAACCAGTGAAGATTGAGCGGGTAAACCCGATGAATATACCCAGCTACTCATACCAGTATCCTGCCTTCCAGAAGGTCCAGTTAGCGGCTGTGAAAGATGGACTTTTCCATCCTAGATTACCGTCGTTCCGACGAATGGACATGGATACCGCCGGCCACAAACTCCCCGACGAGCATTGTCGGACAACAACAACATGCGGTCCAGGTAACTATCTTTTTCTCGTTGTTTTCTAATCAACCCGATTTAAAGTATAATTTAGATATATGTTATGCAGTAAATAAGGAAACATAGGAAATGTTTGAATTATCAGAAGTGTGTAGGCCTATAGACCTATCTATGTCTGAATCAGCCTAGAAAGTCTATAAAAATATATTTCATTTCTAGTTTTTAAGAACAGAAGATTTTTTGTACGTATCTCTCTGTAAAAAACTGAATATCGATAATGATTTTTAATAATGAATTACAATTAAATGATTTTGTCTGATTTCTATATAACCATGTTGACACCCAACGCTATGCTGCCAATTATTTGCTTTTTTAACCTCAAAATTCATGTAAATTTGAATCTGTTGAAAATTAATTCATCTTTAAAAGATATTTTTTGCTGTGCCCATTTAGGAGAATCTCTTATTGTGTTAATATTTCAATAGCGTTTTCTCGTTCTTTTCATTACATATTTAATAGATTCTACTTGAAATTTTATTTCACCGCTTATACTATTCAATAAATGTGATTGCCGTTTCTAGTGTATTGACAGTTTTTGTTAAATCCGTACAATAACAATTCTTATTGCATTTACAATTGTACTTTTTACAGACATTTTATACGGCATTTAAGCGTATATATTGCTAAACGCTAATCCGATAGTAGATTAACAGCGACACAATGGCCGAGTCGTAATCAATATATGAATCGTGAACGCCGTAACAGAGATATGTTTGAAAAGCTCTTTACGTGGACCATTTACGATCAATGGTTCCTATAAGTAATGTGTTAAACTTATCAAACATTTATACGTTTGTAATCATTTTACCTATTGATTTGTACACACAATGTACACTTTAAAGTGTCCCGAGTGGTATAAACTATAAACTACAGTGTGTTTTTACTATTGCACATGTAGTGTGCATATGTATTTATATAAGGCTTTTTGAAGTTTACAATAAGCTACTTGTATTATATACTAAAATGCGATTATCTAGCTTGTATGTTGGTATTTTCAAAAATAAAGGGG
>NW_026856307.1:0-45267 GCF_026571515.1 Ruditapes philippinarum | reverse complement strand
TTTATAGAATGTACACTACTTAAATTGCGTAATTGGTTTATCTTGGAAGCTAAACTATTTTTGTAATAGGAATAAACTGCGAGTATATTAAAAATAAGGACGAGTGTACTTCTTTCCCTTGTATTTTTTAGAATTTATAAGTAAACACATTTGTATCAACAAATGCTTCTCTAAATTTGAGCGTACTAGATTTCTGGCACAATTATTGATTGGCTTCTCATACGGCGTTGTCTTCTAAGGCAGGAATAATTGTTTTCACTAAAGCTATAGTCAATACGTTAAGTATTTTATTATTTACATTATGCAAATGAAGATGATTTAATGCCTTTATTGTGTGCGTATTTTGTTCCGAATCCCTACAGTTCAAGAGTTATAGTTCTAACTTGATGATAAGCTTTCGGAGACGTATTTCATTTTAAAGGTTCCGCGTCATATAAAAACAATCATTGATAGGCATCGGTCTTGTATTGCGTGCAGCGGGAAATACTTTGAAACCATTTAAGTTTGTATTTACGTGAACGCTTATGATGTTGTAACAGACGCATGCACATTACTATGTTTACAAGGATATGTGCGTAACTAAAGGTCTTTAATTGTTTTGTTTTTCCTGTTGCTTAAAAAAAAAAATGCGATGATTAAATTCCATAATACGCATTGATTACAGTTGTTTTGTTTTTTCCATTGATCTTTAAATCAATATTCAATTTTATTTATCGCATCCAAGGGGCGCTTTCGTTCAGGGAGAATTTTTATGGAATCATCCTGTAGGTTTGCACTATATTTTCTTAATTATATGAAAAAAAGTTTTTTTGGGAAAAACCTCCGGAAAAAAACCCCCAAAAAGTGCCTGATATTATTTCCTTAAGTCACTTTCTAATGCTTGAACGAAGCACACATGCATATTTTTATTTAAAACCTAAATAATCTGCCACGCAATTTAATGTCATTTTAGCTCCAGCTAGGTTGCACAGTTACTTTTTGGGAACCAACATGGGCCATGACTGTTTATACCTTCAAAACATTTCACATTGTCATTTTTATATGATTAAAGGATACTGTCTTAATTCAAAGCACAACACAGATCACATTTTAGGAGAAAAATGTTTAAGCGGTAGAGCTGCGGTGTGATATTCAAAGGGTTCTGGGTACATACGGTAATGCTGATGAGGCATGTTATTCTGAAGGTCTTTGTTTTTGGGTCTTAGTCACGTTGCATATTAATTATAAATGTTTCCCGTTCATTATTTATTTGACTGCATTTATTAATGATTATGTATAAAGTCAATATTGTGAAATATTTTATAAGATATTTAGTAATGTGGAATGTACTCAAGCCGGTGCCGGGTGGCGTGAGGGATGTTGCACTTATTCATAATCCCTCATGTACAGACTCAATCAAACCGAGTCTGCAATTCTTATGTAATTTTGTTGTGATAAATGCTTCCGATGGATCACTTTATTTCCAGATTTTGTTACTGTTTCTTAAGACATTGTGGCAATACTACATGTGACCTCTTTTGAATGAGGAGGAGAAGTTTGCATAGACTTGTAGGGGCCTTGAGCTTTGAGCCCTTAATTAATTGTCTTCTCACCAGTGTGTTGTATTTAGGATAGCCTGTAAGGATTTAGTTATCGAAATAAAAAGGGGTACTTTTCTCTTCTAAGTATATTCGGAAACTATATGGAGTACTCCTTGGTCATATTTAAAACACTAACCTGGTTATAGGATGGGGTGAACTGTGAGACAGGGAGGCCCGTACCAAGACATGGACAGATTGTGGATCGAGACAGAGTGAACTGTATTTTGCCGCAGGGCAGACCGAGGTGTTCAGATCCCCCATTACTGAGGAAGAATTTCCTGGACCTTAACTTTTAGTACAATGATTATTTGGATTATTTGGAGGTTTGATAACCGCCGTATGAACACATCTGCGGATGTTTCTTAATTCAAAATTTTACCATTTCATGTTTAAATGTTGAATTCTGCTTAAGCCGGTGCTAGGGGGCGTGGACGGTAACTTGCACTTTCCAGTACCGTCCATGAACAGGCTCAATCAAACCGAGCCTGCATCATTTTCAATTTTGCCGTGTTGGGCTTTCTTTAGGGATTCTTTATTTATCTATTTTATGATCACATCCGTGTTATTTGTGCCGTGTGGCGGCTGTAAAAAGTCGCCCCGTACATTTAATCAATGATGTTATATTTTCGATCCTTGAAGATCGTTCAGCACGACATGATTGTTGTGCTTGTGGTATTTTTAGTTTCAACTTTTCGGCATTTTCTAGTTGGGTGGTTCCAATATTCCTACTTGAATAATGTTGAATCACCCTTAGGATATGTTGCCTGCTTTTTAAATTTGTCTTTTGACGTCTTATCTGTGATACGCAGGCTTCATAACCTCTGATCCCCTTTCAAAATTCTATTTTATTTAGTTCCGCCCATTGTTTTCTCGTTTAGGGCACACGCTTTTTATTACCTGGGGACAATACGCCGCTTTTCATGGAATGGCACGGAAGTGTCACATTGAAGGTTCCATGATAACCGCCGTATGAACACATCTGCGGATGTTTCTTAATTCAAAATTTTACCATTTCATGTTTAAATGTTGAATTCTGCTTAAGCCGGTGCTAGGGGGCGTGGACGGTAACTTGCACTTTCCAGTACCGTCCATGAACAGGCTCAATCAAACCGAGCCTGCAACATTTTCAATTTTGCCGTGTTGGGCTTTCTTTAGGGATTCTTTATTTATCTATTTTATGATCACATCCGTGTTATTTGTGCCGTGTCGCGGCTGTAAAAAGTCGCCCGTACATTTAATCAATGATGTTATATTTTCGATCCTTGAAGATCGTTCAGCACGACATTATTGTTGTGCTTGTGGTATTTTTAGTTTCAACTTTTCGGCATTTTCTAGTTGGGTGGTTCCAATATTCCTACTTGAATAATGTTGAATCACCCTTAGGATATGTTGCCTGCTTTTTAAATTTGTCTTTTGACGTCTTATCTGTGATACGCAGGCTTCATAACCTCTGATCCCTTTCAAAATTCTATTTTATTTAGTTCCGCCCATTGTTTTTCTCGTTTAGGGCACACGCTTTTTATTACTTGGGGACCATACGCCGCTTTTCATGGAATGGCACGGAAGTGTCACATTGAAGGTTCCATGATAACCGCCGTATGAACACATCTGCGGATGTTTCTTAATTCAAAATTTTACCATTTCATGTTTAAATGTTGAATTCTGCTTAAGCCGGTGCTAGGGGGCGTGGACGGTAACTTGCACTTTCCAGTACCGTCCATGAACAGGCTCAATCAAACCGAGCCTGCAACATTTTCAATTTTGCCGTGTTGGGCTTTCTTTAGGGATTCTTTATTTATCTATTTCTTGGACCATTACTGGCATTGTAATGAAATAACAAAACATACTGATAAAACTGGAAGGTAAAGAAATTTATTCAATTCATTTTAGTAAAGTCACAGCTTAAAACTATTCACTATTGAAGGGGGAGATGTGTAAGCGGATGGATAGCTAACTTGGTAGTCAGTTGCGGAACAGTACCCCGGAGTAACCTGGCTCATGTCCCGGTCAGGCGATCAGGCTGCAAATTGTTCTCACCCTTTGACATTTGACTCCCAACAGATAATAATAAAACAATGTGAAATTGGCCTTGGAGTATCATACCATCCCCTATTCAACAGGGGACTGTGATGGTATACAGCTCCAAGTTCTATTTCAGTGTTCACTGTAGCAAGGACGAATTCCTATATAGCAGGGGAATATGACATTATTTCGAACTGTCCACTTTTTAAGTAAGATGCTGTGTAAGCAGAATAATAAATTTGTCGCTTGAGCCGTGAAAAAGTTTTCCGAGGGTCCCGGGTTCAAGTTCCGGTAAGGCTGTACATTTTTTTTTTCATTATGACAGCTACATAAAAAAGGTCTTAGGCATGTAATGTTGCTTACTGAAAATATCGCATATTAAAACATATTTAGTGTATTATGTCAATAAATTTCAATTTTAAGTGCTATGAAAAATATTTTCTGAAGCGCTCTTTTGTTAGTTCCATATACTGTACAGCTTACACAAGATTCACAATTTTTTGAGTCCCAAACTCCTCCCTAACCGGCACCAATGGAAGTGCATGAGGTTGATAGGTCTCCTTATTTTCCTCATTTTTTCTTACAGTGTCGAACCCAAAATAAACGTTCATTCTTCTTATTATACTCTCATTCATTAAATTGCATAAGGCTGGCTTGTGTGGGCACATCATATTAGTAATTGTCACCTCGTATATATAGATCTAGCCCGATGCCGGGTTGCAATGTATGTTTTTTCCGTTGTGTAACAATGACAGATTAATTTCGTTCGCTGCTATGTAAATGACTTGATGATTTGATCGTTGATTTGTTAAAGTTTCTAGCATTTTTTATTTTTGTTTACGCCAGAAGCGGTGTCGACGTAATTAAACGTCTATGTAAGAGATTCCTGGGCTAAAGCAAAGTAGTTTGGTCGGAAGTGCGCATAAAGACGAACCAGTGATTTTTTTAGTATAAGCGCATGATCACATATGTTGTTTAGAAATCATTTGTTGAGACTGTGACAAAAAAAAATGTTTGTGTCAGGTTGTGGACATTAATTCAAAATAAACATGCTTAAAATACATGTCTAGCTATCATAAATTCAAATCGCTAAACGGTATAACTAAAGGTGTTAACAACTTTTTTAGATGAGGTGTAATTGATTACGATATTTGATTCAACGTTTTGAAAAGTTTTTACTTTGCAAGCGTTTTAAAGCGCTTATATCTTTTAGCGTATTTCGTTCAGAGCGTGCGCTTTGTGTGCAAAAAGAAACGTTCAAACTACTGTAAAGGATGATTTACTTTTGTGGAGTTTTCAGTATACCTGGTTTACTTCAGTACATGAAATAAGTATGTCAATAGTAACAATCAGCTCGTCTTATCCGAAGGATTAATAATATCTGTCATATGTTGCGGTTCGGACCGGAATATCCGTCCCGAGGGGATCCGCCCATTGGGCGGTAACTAGACTTGCCGAGTTACCGCCCATTGGTGGGTTCCCGAGGGACGGATATTTCGATCTGAACCGCAAACATATGTTGCATATTATGCCATATTATTTCATATTTCAAATGGTTTACCTCAATATGATATATGTTCATGGAAATTAGAGTCATTTCATCCATAACTATTTTCTTACAATAGCGCATGAACTTACAACTTAGATAACAACGGCGAAATTACGTCATCCTAAGCACACATTTCCCTGATGAAATTTCCGGCATGGGTAAAACTCACGGAAACGCCAGTCTGCTATGCAAGAAATGCCGAGCTATTTTCAAAACAGCCTTAACGTTGACGCTGTCGTCGTGCAAGAACGTCTTATTTAGTTCATTCCTCAAACAAATTTAATTGTATCAACACATCATGGGAGTTTTTATTGTCATAATAAGATGTAGTCGTAAAACAAAGGGCATACTTATAAAAAACATTATTTAAGGAGATGTGCTCCCTTTCAACTATACATGTATATATACTTTTTGTCAAAATTGTCTGACAATAATTGAATTTTTAACACAAGGACTAGTTTTAGACTACGGTTATTATTGTAAAAGCAATATGTAAAGGACTTAGACAACGTGTTTACGAATGATCTAATGTAGCCTTGTTTCGCTTTATTAAATTTCGGTTTTACAGTCTATTGTTTTTATACGTAGATTAGAAAACATTGAATTTCCATTTAAAGTAAGTGTAAATAAAAATGCTTTGCAAAAAGCGTGAAATTTGAAATTGGTCCTGACTTGTATATTCATTGACAACTAAATCGCGAAATAAATCGTGTCATTCCACAGTAAATTATGAGTCTTATTTAAAATCATGTAAAACCCGAGCCCAATAACTTTACACTTTTAAATTGTATACTTATGTTCTTGCTTAACTATACTTTGTCTGCCTTTTATATAAAAGTCACAATTCTTCATTCATGATCATTTAACAAACTTTGTAAAAGTTTTCCGTCATCATCACGTTTTGCGTATTTTTCTATTGTTGACGTCAACGACGTCATTTCCTGCAACCATAACATTGTTTAAGATAAGTGATATGTGATTAAGAAAAATAAACAGAAACTCCTTGAAAAAGAGGGGTTTAACCCCTCGAAACGTTAGAGATTGAAATGTTTGTGTAGTAGATAATTATCTACTAACTGTCTCCAGAAGAATGATCATTTTATTTCGAACGTTTGTATTTGCACCGTTTATATCATCAAAGATGTTATACTTCGATATTTGAAGATTGTTCAGCACGAGTTTATTATTATGTATACATATTATTATATTTTCCCCCTTTAAATTACCTTTTTCAACTCAGAGGATTCAAATATTTCTACTTGACTACTGTATAATAATCCGAAGGATATATTGCCTCCTTTTTATTTTTATTTATTTATTGACGTCTTTTATGTGAAATGCAGACTTTATACCCTCAGGTCCCCTATAAAGGTTCAATTTCCATAAACGGGCTCAGTCAAACCAAGCCTTCAATATTTATATATTTTGTCGTTTTGGGCGTTTGTTGAAGGATTCAGTTTTTTTCTATTTTACAATAATGATATCAAATTCAGGGCTTCAACTTTTATCACGATTCAGACTGGGATGTCGATGGGAGAATCCTGAATGTGTTACAAAGGCATTAGCACATAGTATTACTCACAGGTTTATAACAAAAGAAACAACACACACAGTTTTTCTTTGTGACAATGTGTAATTTTGTGAGAACGAAAGTGCGAAATATGTGTGTTTTAAACAAAACAGACGTGATCAAAACAAAATCCTAATAGTTCATGAAAACTCTCAAAAAAGCACTTCAACAATATTATAAGGTAATGTTAATCATCACTTTACAACTTTATATACAAGATGACCAAAGATAATGCTTTAAGCAAAACTTAATTTAAAAATGTTTCGTTTCATAACGTTTTTATACAATTCGCTTTCTTCCAATGTGTTAAGAAATGGTGTAATCAATATTTAATATGTTATTCTTTTTTGAATAAATAAAGACACCGATACTTTTATAATTGACAAAGTAACGGTTTTATAGAAACGTTTTACTTCTAATAGGTGGCAAAACGTTTGCATTACTAAGAGCTCTCCTGCTTACCGCCTCAACGGAAGGGAGAGGCAGCTGTCTTGTATTTATTGAGTTTTCGACAATTCCAGACCTTTTCGAACATCTTTTGTCAGTCGTGAACCTACTTCTTCGTGCTTCATCGCTCCTGTATTCAAAAACTGTTTTTACCTCTGTCAAATTCGCGGTGCTTACTGATGACCTTCTTGGAATATATGAAATATCAATTTTTTCCCGTCGAGAACTGTTATTTCCACCATTATCCAATAGACGAGTAGTCTGTATCTTTGCTGTCTTTGGGCGATTATCAAATCGCATTCTGTAGCTAGTATGTCTTCCACTTTCAGCACTCATATGAATTTCTTGGACATGTGTAGCCGATGTGTCAAATTGCTGTCGCATGTCAGATGATTTTCTTAAGCTAACGTTATTTTCATGATTTTTAACAGATGATTTTTGTTTGCGTAAACGATTCTCTTTCTGCTCAACAGCTGCTTGATGTCTGGAATAACTTTTCTCTAGGTCATCAATAACGACATCTATATCCTTTTGTTGTTCCTGTCGCCTCTTTGTTATCTCTAAAGAACAATGTAAAATTGCATAAATATTCGATGCATTTTGAATATCTTTCTTAAATTTTTCGATGTCGTTTGCATGGTTTTGTTGAAGTTTTGCTAGCTTTAATTTTGCAGTTTGAAGACTTATTGTTAAATCATGCTTTTCAATACCCGTTGCCTGTTTGCATTGTTCATTTCTACGTAATAAGCTTGAAATTTTTCCGATCTGTTTTTCTGTTTCACTGTTCAGTAATTCAATGTCAAACTGCACAAGGTCAGAATATTTGGGCGTGTATTCCTCAACACTCTGCACGTTTCTACATTCTTTTTGTTCCGTTCGCAGACAATCCCCACAAATCAACATTGAGTGATTCACGCAAACATGTTCATTAATTTTGTTTAAGTGCAATTTGCAATATTCATCTTCGGATTTTAACTTGTCGATGACTTCATGAACAATTATATTTTTCGGAAAACATACCTGCCAACTTTCGCGATCATTTACTCTATCCGAAAAATACTGTTTATCTTTATCTATCTTTTTTCTGCAATACGGGCATTTGATATCACTTTCGTTGTTTGATAAACTTGCGGACACGTAATCTAAAATACATTTCAGGCAAAACATGTGCTGGCATGAACCTATCACACGCGGATCTGTTAAGGTCTGTAAACATACCGCACAGTTAAGTTCGTCTAGTCTTACACTAGTTAAGACAAGCCGACTTTCTGCCATTTTAAATAATTCTGATCCTTATGTTGCTGTCCGCAATCAGTTAAACATGCCATTACGATTAAAAAGGAACTCTATCAGTCTTTTTCCCTGGGAATCTGAAACAATGTAGAAAACACTGATATTATTTTATAGTTATTCTATAACTACTATGTTTAAATACTAATATAGTAACAAATGATGAAATATTTCAAGACATACGTATTTAATTTGCGAATTTTCACAGTAATAATGCTTTTTTTTCAGGTTACTAAACCATCAGGCGAATTATGCGAGATCGTTACAATGAAACTAACTACTGTGTAAGAAAATCATGCAGCATAATCTCTCAAAAACACAAATATATATACATATTATAACAGTAGCATTGTATTGACGCTTAAATACTCTCAGCTGGTCGTCGAATATTGTTTCATACACATAATGGTTTGTGTCCGTAAACAAAGGAGCACGTTTTATCGGAGGATAATGTCACACAAATAGAAGGAATGGTTTTTCAATTGTCATGTGTAATTTTGTAACACTACCCGCCGACTTGTTACTTTTGAAACTTTACTAAGATCAATTTCTTTTATGTTTGGCTCAAGTTAGAAACACTCCTTTAGTAGATTAAATCATCAACCTAAGTCTATAAAACTATTTCTTCAACAGGATATTATCGTCGATCGTAATAAACGTTTCATATATCATAAATACTTTTAACACCATTGCACACGAGTTATAACTGAAACATCGGTAACCTCCCTTTTAACATTCAAATAGTATTCTATAAATTTGAAGGAATTATAGTTCATCTAATGCAAACTTTCATTGTTGAGGAGAGGTCATACACAGGAAACATTGTAATTGGATTGACATATAATTGTGGGTCGCCTATTGCATAATACGTATCTTTTCGAACCGATTTATCTTTTTTACGGTAGAGATACGATTCAGTTCTACTAAACTTGACGCATTGGAATTTAAATGTGAACACGCACATGTTTATCAATGATATCAGTGACAAAAAGAGAATGATAACCAATGTTAATAAGTTCAATTTTAAGCATTGGAAAGGGTATCTTAAAATAGTTCCTTGCCTTCGGCATTGACTAATTTTGCTGTTAAGCAGCTTTGAACCTAAATGGAAGATAAATACATTACTTATTATTGTAAAGAAAAGTCTTAACATTTCTGTTTGTTCGTGACAGAATAGCTGTATTTGATTATATGTTTTATCGCCAAAAAGTCTTTATGAAAATGTCAAACAAACATTTTTCACTGCTGATTATCAAATTTAATAGTGTAATCTAACGTAATACCAAACGCGTTGTAGTGTGGCCAAAGCGACACTTGCTAACCGACATCGCCAAAAAAAGCGCTTTATTTATGTGTATTGAAATTTCGGGTGTTAAAGCTGTGGAATACCATGATTGATACGAATGCGGCAAGTGATAATTAAAGCAATTAAAGCAACCAAATTGATAATTAAATTAAAGTATACACATATAAATCCAAGTAGAAATACATATCATCTCAAAAGCTCAAATAGTACTTATGATTGTTTATTATTTTATTAATTCTACATAAACCATAACTTATTTAAGTCCAAAACTAGTTAAAAATATCAAATATGATTATAATTATTATTATGACCAAAGGTGTGTTTTCTTCTTTGAATAGCACGATAGAAAAATTGATGTGGCTTAATCATGATACTTAATGAGAAAGAACCTAATTATCTGGATAGATATATCTTCAGCCGTTTATTGATTATATTGTTACTAACGATAGTATAAATATGATTTTGGCACTACAAGATTCTGCATAAAATAGCGAAAAACAGAATCCCTAAAGAAAGTTCAACACAACAAAATTAAAAAATGTTGCAGGCTCGGTTTGATTGAGCCTGTTCATGGACGGTACTGGAAAGTGCAAGTTACCGTCCACGCCCACTAGCACCGGCTTAAGCAGAATTCAACATATAACGCGAAAAATGTAAAATTTTGAATTTAGAAACATCCGCAGATGTGTTCATTCGGCGGTTATCAGACTACAGTGAAAACATCTCCTTTACAGTTTATGTGCATGAATTACCTTGTTTTTTTTTACAATCAATATATAATTGCAAGAAAGGAAATATAGAACCAGAATGGTTTTATTAACAGACGTGCTACTGTGATTTTACAAACGGTATTTTAAATGCCAGATAGTTTGGAGGTGTCAGTTTGAATATAGAAATCAAGCCAGTTTCAATTGAAAAAATGTATTGTATAATTAAAAAAAACCAAAAACATTTTGACTCAGAAGTCTTCATCAGGTATACTTTTTCACAGAAAATGACGTCAAATTCACACGAAGTCAAGGGCAACAACGTGATATAAGTGAGATATTAGTCCGAGTGATATAATGATGCGGATCCGAACTCCAAATGTGTATTATTTTGATTCTAACACGACATCAACAACAAAAATGCTGCCGTATCGGATATCAAGCTAAATTGCGCCTGATTTTCTTTCGTATATTTTTGTTTTTGTTTTTACTCAGTCTGTACTTAGTCTAGTCAATCCTCTATCGAAATCTTAAACATACTATTTTAAATAAAGCATTTCAATATCTATTTGGCTAAGGTAAAATGACGTGATTTAAAACATATCGTTCGTAAGATTAATTTAAAGCTACACGGTATTACAATTTGAGAATCCGAAGCGTTTATAGATTTCAGCATTTCAATAAATATGTAATAGAAAGAGCACCGAAACACGAGGCTATCTGATTTGTACGAGGGGGCGTAGCCCCCGAGTATTAATCAGATTGCCGAGTGTTTTGGTGTTCTTTCTCTTTTGTATCATAGTCAAACATAAAAGCACGTTCCCTATTGTCACAATATGAAACCCCGGCAAAAATGAACCAATGAACGAACATCTGAATCTGACATTTCGGTCGCTTTCCCTTTCTCTGCCGTCACAAAATGTAAACCCCAGCAAAAATGAGCCAATCAATGGGCATGCTCTGGAGTGCGGGTAACTAATACCCGCACTCCAGTTAACGCACTGTGCATGTATATGTATACGATTTAACCCTGACACATTTTCAACAGAAAGGTCTCCAAACTATGATACAATTTGTTGTTATGTCATACTAGTTTAAATAGCTTGAACGATCTAATTCAAAGGTTAAATCGAAAAAAGCGTTAAATTTGTTGATTACAATCATCTGTTTCTTAAGGATTGCACAGATATATAATTCCATTTATTGTGTCTTAAATACTTAAATAGTTTGTGTGAGGAATAAATAGCAGCAACAATCTCTTTCTTCAACGATCTATAAGTTAGAATGTTTGAATAATTTACATACTTTAATAGGATAATATTCCTATATTTAGAATCACTTCATGTTTAGAATGACAATATCTGTATAATCATTAAATAATACATCGTTTGTATTTTTAGAATGGCGTTAAGTTACGAAATGACATCATTATTCTATTTTATCTCCCAGAAGTATACCAAGTTGACTTGTAGACATGATTTAGGAAGTGGTTTCGCGCAATGAGGGTCAGGTGCTAACGGAGAGATGACAGAGAAATACATGTACATGTTTTATTAATAATACTTATCCATGAATTTGATGATAACAATGATAAAACGAACACAAATTTTAGAACGATAAATGATAGTTCAGTAATATGAGTGAAAAATGAAAACTAATTATAACTTTTCATGAATTATGTAATAGAAAGAGCACCGAAACACGAGGTTATCTGATTTGTACGAGGGGGCGTAGCCCCCCGAGTATTAATCAGATTACCGAGTGTTTTGGTGTTCTTTCTCTTTTGTATCATAGTCAAACATAAAAATACGTTCGCTGTTGTTACAATATGAAACCCCGGCAAAAATGAACCAATGAACGAGCATCTAAATATGACATTTCTGTCGATTTCACTTTCACTGCCGTCACAATATGTAAACCCCAGCAATAATGAGCCAATCAATGGGCATGCTCTGGAGTGCGGGTAACTAATACCCGCACTCCAGTTAACGCACTGTGCATGTATATGTATACGATTTAACCCTGACACATTTTCAACAGAAAGGTCTCCAAACTATGATACAAATTAAATGTATTTTAATTTTTTCAATACACGGATTGAATTTATATAAATAACTATTGATGCAAAAACAAATTTATAATACAAAATATTCATATTATTAACACTGAAACATTTTTTATTTTACCTGAAAAACTACTTTTGTTGAAGATGTTTCCTGCTGGACGTCCAGTGATAAAAATGACTCCAATCACTGTAAGTTGTGTTATTCTTTATTGCGCATGCTCGGATCTATTTTCACTAACGATATCACTATGTTTGGCGTGTGTTGATTTATGTGCGGAGTGATTAGCAATGGCCTATTGATATGTCAAGTTAATCTACATTGAAAGTTTTGCGTATTTTTTTATTTAGAATACGAAGAAAGACGCCTTAATGTCTAGGATGTGGTGTTATACGAATGACAAATTTGTTTTTTGTTATTTGATTGATATATTAATACTTCAAAATGAAGACTCAAAAGGCTCAATTGTTAACATTTTGACATATATCTAGAAAGAAAAACGTTTTATTCGTGTAGATATTTGATTCTTTTGACAGTTCTGTAAGAAAAAAAAGCCCTAGGTTCTCGATTCGATGTTCAGCCGTAATCGAGTAAAAGTCCTGTAGCGATTTTTAAACATTTTTTTCAAAGTCCATAAAAGCTTAAGTTAATATACTGTTGATCTTGATGTGTAGATACAGATGATATATAATTTTATAGATCCATCTTTTACCGGTTCTGAGAAAAGAGTTGCAATATTGCAAACAGAATCACTTATTCGTAACATTTGTATATTTTTTTATTTATAAAAACATGGTCAAATTGCATATCAAACGAACGGCCTTCACAAATGCTATCAGCTGATAATAGTTCTATCAAAAGCAGACAATCAGAAACCAAACCGTGTGTTTATAGGTCGATACTCTTTGAAGTTTTAGTTTAATCAAAATGAACGCCACTTACTGAAGATCCTTTGACCAAAGGATGAAATACTACAAGAAAAACCTTAAGACGTTTGAAACCTATCACAAAACAATGTTACCAGATAAATACGAACTGAAAGAAGCGGGACTGTACTTCAGAGGAAAATTAGACATGTGCGAGTTTCGGATATCATTTAAAATGGAGGGCATGGGTAAGATCAAGCAGCGCTTTGAGAGAACATTAAAAGTGATCGCCTTATTGTGAAAATATATCAAAATAGTATGTGCTCCTCAACTGAGACCAACCTCAGTTATTGCTAATAAAACATTTATGACTGACAACAGTCTTCTTTGTACTTTTGTCCCTTAAACCGTACAAAGTATTCGGGTGTAGAGAAATTGTTTCATTTTTTGTCAAGTCAGGACAATTTAAGTTGCGCTCTGTAACGATATTTACCAAGTGAACTCATATCTGCCAAAAACAAATAAACCATATCTGTTCTTGGCAGGAACTAAAACCATTGATCGCTTTCGCTTAAAAAACAACAGACTTGAAACCATCATTTTGGTGAAATATATAAGCCTACCCAACCTGTACTCTTTTCAATTTAAATTGACAATGAATGGATTTCTATGGTTACTCATAATAAATGGAGTAAAGTGTTCTGAATGGTCAGTGAAAAGACAGTACTTGGTTCTTACTTTTGTTCAACATGATTGAGCTCACCAAAGAGAGGTCAGATAAAATGTTGTGCGTTCCAGAGTATATAGAATTGTGCTCTGTAATTGTTCTGCATATATAAGTATCATCATACCAACTAACATCATCATGACTACCCAATGTTATCCATATCCATAACTAATATCTGTGTTGGAATAACGAATGACGAATTTTATTATCCGCGCACACTATCACTTAGTATCTTTGCGATATATTGTCTAGCTGAATTTTTTTCATTTAAGTAGGTTATTTGATTCCAGTCAATACCTGTGCTACACTTCTTCCGCGCAAGTGCTTCTTTATTGGAATCTGGTAGTGTAGTTATCACTGCTAGAAGTATTATGACGCTGTTCAAATAATCTACAAATAAAAACATTCAAGCGTTAATTTTCTTTAATAAATTTATGGATGTAATAATTTAATTACAGGCTTTTGCTTTTCAATTTTTGAATTAACTAACAATAAATCTCCAATACGAATTAATTTCAAAATTAATTGGATATCAGTTCTGTTTTTCTTTTATGTATCGTCGTTTCAATGTGTTTGATACTCTATGCCATACAATTATAGGCAAAACGTACATGCAATGGTCTGTATTTGATCAAGGAATATAGTAAAGTTGATATTGCATTAAGGTACACCATGGGTAATGGGAACCATAAGGAACTTTAAAATTGACAACATAGGACAGTTATATGTCTTCAAGGTCACCTGTATGCAAAATTTAAATAAAATTTACCGTGTGGTTTATGAGTTAAGGATATATTTCTTAACTAAGACTTTGCCATTAGAAGGGCCAATTTTCAAAAATGAGGAAACTCTAAATAATCTGTTATGTAATCATTGTAAAAAATGTTTTTCTATTGCCCATTGTTAAAAAACAAATAATAACATTCAGGTAACAAATTACACAAGCAAAATGTTTGTTTCTAAACAAAATGTTCTTCATATGTATAAAAATGTTACCGTACCCCACCGACTTTAAACACTAATTTTACCATTTCCCAATCTAAAATGTCTTTTTCAAAATAGTCCTATATTTACCATGATGAAGTGCTGTTTTCAAAGTTTGCCTAAATTTCTTTAAAGGTATATTGGTTTATCATGCGAAATATGAAATACTTTTACCGTGTAGTTTTTATTTTATTAAACTTTGAAAATATCTGGTATCATATTTGCTATAATTTTGGCATTATTTAGCAAATAAATACCTACAAAAATTAAATAATTTAAATCAAACCCTTATTTCTTCAATTTTTCTTCCATAAGGGATCAGAGAGATTCATAAATAATGTTTAAAAGAAAAAAAGAAAGAAAAAAAAGATGCCCCTTCTGGGGTTTGAACCCACGCCCCTCAATTTCAATGTAGTTTGCAAGAGATTTTAGCCTATTTAAATACTCTTCAAAGTAGAGGTAATGCATTACCCATGGTCTAGGCATACTTACTTTGTATTCTGCTAAAACATTTGTTTTAAGGGAACAGCAATTTTTGGTTTAGAAGAAGTAAAACGTATAAAAACGGGAATTCAATTTGATATGAACTATTAATTTATAGATTGAACGTTTTCTAATAACGTTAAATAGGCTTTAAAAACATTAAACAACATCATTCTTTTTATGATCGTTTTATTATTTTCTGCTATCATACTTTAAAATAAAGAAATAATATCGTCTATTGAATTTGCCTTCTGTGAGTCTTGCCATCCCTTAAAGTGGATAGGTCTACAATGGACATGTCTTTTAATAGTGTATCAATTATTGATAAAAGCAATAGAAAAAAGTATCATATGGATAAGTATTAAATGTTGATAAAGTTCTTAAAGTGATTAAGTGTGAAAATTTATCTGGCGTTTATAATGTTTTGTTCTTAAACACTTTTATACATAATTAATGTTTGTAAATATAGAATCCTTTATCTCACACAAATTATATGCATATATCACTCTAGGTCTTTTGTAAGTTGTATACTAAATTAACTCAATATAATAATCATTCATTGCATTATAGACCTTCCATTAAATTCTCTTAATAAAATACATATTATCAAATGATGACATGATACAAATATAATGTGTTTTGATTTTAAGTGGGAATTTAAGTCGATTTGGACCCTGGAAATACTACAAGCAATTTCCATGTTTGCATGACATAATCGGAGAAAAAATGTTAAATTCTAAATCATGATACACACAATTGTTTGACCGGATCTAGCACAATGGTCTAATACATGTACTGGCTTATGCAGGACATCTGGTAATCTTCATGACAAAGACATTTCATCTGATCGACAACAAGTTGTTCTATCCAACTAACTTAATATCAATGCTGTCGTTTCTCAAGGGTCAATATTGGTAGCGCTACTGTTCATTGTCTATATCATTGTCTTTAACATACAATTAATAAGACTGTTTGCTGATGTCTCATCTCTCTATATTATCGTTAAGAACCGCTGCTCAAGTCCTGAACTCATACCTTAACAAGATAAGAAATTTGGAAGATACCTTGCTAGTCATGTTCAATGAGAGCAAAACAAAATCAGTTCTTATATACAAGAAGTATCGACCGCAAAGCCACCCACCGCTTTTTTATAAAAGTTTTCAAGTCTCTGAAAGAGAATCCAATAATCATCTTGTGGTATTGCTTTCTAAAAACCGGACTTTGGTGTAAACACATTTTTAATATTAATCTAAAAGCTTGGTAAAATATCACTATCATGCAGACATTAAAATTCATGGTAGACAGTACGATGCTCAAAACTATTTTCTTCTATAAAACCAGTATTTATATGCGGACGTGGTATTGGACAATTTGACAAAACAAGAGAAACAACAATTGGAATAGATCCTGTTGGAAGCCGCTCGCATCATAACTGGAGCCACCAAATTAGTCTCATTATCAAACCATACACGAAACTGGTCTTAAAACTCTTGAATCTAGGTGGCTTAACATAAACTAATAATGTTCTATATCAGGAAACATTAAGACATGGTAAAAAAACCGAAACTCACAATAATGCACTCATTGTTTTCTTAATATTTTCTTCACTCTTCAGTTAGTGAGTGAATCTGGCTACCTGTGGTAATCAGAAAGGCAGAGAGCATTTGCATATTCAAGAATTATAAATTAATTCTAAAATCTAAAAGTACCAAGTTTATATTATTACCATGGAAGCTGTAACTAACTCATACGTCTTACAACCATGTGTATTCTCAAACAAGATCGCTTTCCTTAACACGAAAATTATGATTCGTTCTGTCAGTGCGTTAAAATTGCGTTAATCTGTTTCAGTTAATCAAATTTCCCGTCAGAGAACACTTCTAAGAGATCAGCATTAACAATTGACAACAGTTACATTGTCAACCATACCTTACGGTGTGAGAGGCCTCAGCGATGAAACGGATGCCAAAAAGAATCAATTTGTACACGGATATAACACTAGCAAAAAGCGGATATATATACACACATGAAAAACCGCACCTTCATAAGATACATGGGTACTTTGTTACAATTATATGTCCCAAATGTTTGTTTAAGATGGCAGTCTGGAGATTATGCACGTTGTTTTCTTATTTTCCTGTGTTGAAAACTTTGGTGGTTTGGTAACAAATACCGAAAATATTTTTTATGAAACTTAATATATGGGTAAATGACAGTATAGAAATTATGCATGTCATGTTTTCTTTTTCTTTTTATGTTGAAAATATGTTGCTTTGGTCTTCCTGGACTCCTTGACACTGGTTCTTATTGGGTCGTTTGGGGGTTGCATTCCTTGAACGCCGCCTTTTACTTGTTGATCTTGTTTATCATGTTGGCAACTAATATACTTAAACTATGGCAAATACATGTATAACACTATTACTTGGAGATTACTTAAAACGTTTTGAAATAGTTTTTCTTTTGCCACAACTTTAGGGGCTCGTCAGTTTTATAAACAATTAGAAAAAAAGGAAATCCCATTTACCGACTAGTAAATGTGGCTATTTTACTAGTTTATGCGGAAAAGTGTCACAAAAAGATCAAATAAAAACATAAAAATTAAGTGTCTGCACGTCCGTCCGTCCCTCCGGTATTTTTGTGTCGCACGTAGCTCAAAAAGAATTTGACCTACAGTTATGAATCTTAACAGGAATATTGGCAGCATGCAGAATTGTGCACCTGTGTATTTGCGTGTGTGATTTATTCAGTATTTGTAGAGTGCTTGCCCTTGACTTAGTGAAATTTGCAACATTCAACTTGTGTCGCACGTAGCTCAAACAGTACTTGACATTGAACTATGTATAGATAACAGAATTATACACATTTTTCAATCTTGACTATATGGAGTATATTGAGAGCTGTTCTTCCCATCAAGATTACTGATTCAAGTTTTAAGGAGCCTGGGCTCCTTGCCACTGGTTCTTGTTGCTGGGTCATATGGGGGTTGCGTTCATTGAACGCCGCTTTTCCTTGTTGATCTTGTTTATCATATTTTACGCTTTTTCACAATAAGTTCTTCATTCCATAATGTATACACTTTAGCTTCAAACTTCAACTACGTGTCTCCAATCATTACACGTCATATATGACAAGGTTAACACAAATTATCAGCATTATCCCCTTGAACTAAGAATGTTTATGAAAAGAAAAAATATTGTTTTATAACTTCTTTATTTCTTAATGTATCTACTTCTATTAAGATTACTATATAAGTTTCTTATTACAAATCGAAAATAACTTTACTCATTCTATAACTCTCATTTTTCTTCGTGGACTTCATATTTATAGCATACATTCAGTTCAACACCATATCACATGTGATTGGATAAATATGTCAATCGCCTTGGTTTCCCTGATTTGAAATTGAAAATTATTTTACTTTTTTTTCACTTTTCTTCTTTATGACTAGTAATGGTATCTTCTTTAAACTTAAGATACTAATATATATAGCAAGTTTGACAATGTTCACAGTCTGGCATCGTTTTTTTTACCATCAGAATGTCTGTTAGTCAGTTTGGCTCTCTGTTTCTAAGAAAAGATCACTTTAAAAGAATTTGGAACTTTTCCAACAAATTTATTTTAAGTAGAGAACAATTGAAACATTAGTTATACATATTTAATTTTGAGAAAATCGGATCTTCTGATTAACTGTTGTATAAACATCATTTCCTTACTAGGCACAGAAACTCAACACATTACTATGATACGGACAAGATAAGAGCTTTAAAGGTTTATGTTCATTCATGTCATGTCATTTTTTCATTCAAATTATCATTCATTCATTCATTAATTAATTCATTCATTCAATGGCATAATTCTAGTTCTAAAATTTAGGGGACTTATGTATTCCTTGCAGTTCTATGATAACTGTTTTTTTTTTTGTATATATTTTTCTGACGCGCCAAACTTGTTTGCTCACCTTTTTACATTATGAAAATATAATTGAATATTATATTGTTTATAATTTTCCTTTAAATAATATTAACACATTATAGCTTTCTCTAACTACATATCTTTGTTTCGTGTCAACTGTTTATTATATTAAATGTAGAAATAAAGAAAGGTAATTGCCAATAGAATATATGCTAATTTTTGTCATTTTGTTGAACCAATAACCACATCACATGCTAAAAACCATATAATATATAAATAGAATAAGATGGAAACTAATATCTATATCTCAAAACAAGCAAAAAAAGTATGCATTTTTCGACCGAATTCCGAAGGTTTCCTTTAGCCTATGAAGGCTATGAACGTTGCCTTGCCTCGTTTATCTTTTTTTTATCATTTTTTTTATTATTTTCTTTTAGAAAGGTCAGGTGTACATTTGACTTAAATATCTACAAATTTTACAAAATAGAAAGATTTGGAAAGTGCAATTTAATACAAAGATATTTATTATCAGCGTTAAAGTGTCTTATAATCTATAAACAAACAATGAAGCGGATATTAATTATTTTAACTGTTTGCTTATCATTTTGAAATAAATGTTTTTGTGGTCAGTCTTTATTTCCAAATATAGCTTTTAACGATTAGAGCATTAGGTGTATACCCAACCATAGGTACGTTAGATATGTATTAATTTTGTGACGTTTGACTGTACATAGTCGCCAGAGATAAAACACTTATAAAAAAGAAGTGGAAAATAACCAATCTATCTTTTAAACACATGTCCATTTGTTGTTATTTTTAAACTGAACATTTGAGCTATGTTACGCTGCATAAGTGATTTTAAGCATTTATTTACTGATTTTGCCGTGTAACGTCGCGCATTTTCCTTTATGACGTCATCACATCATGACGTCACATCATCAATTTTGAAATATTGTATTGTTAAGTTTATCCTACATTGTTACATTTTTAATATGATGTATGGTGACATCGACTTTCTTTTCCTAAAGAAGCAAAATTTATGTATGACAGCATCTATTTTTGCCAATTATCTCATTCAGTTATGGCATTCTTTTCATGCGCATTCAGATATAGTCCGGCTACAGTGAAAATTTTAATTTATAAATTTCACTAGTTGTTTATCAGAATATACTCATTTGATATATTACAGTAAAACACTGGAAAGCGTGAACTAATTTTATTTCCGCGCGTTTCATTAAACAGCGTGAAATATTTGTTTTTGCGGGACATTATTTTGAAAACAATTTTTATTGGTAACGTAACCAGACGGTTTCACAGCGTTAACAACTCGTGTTAAATATTTTTTATGTAACTATATACATTTTGTGCCTATAACATGCCATATGTATATTTTTTTATTGAATTTTGCGCATAGTTTTCTTAGTACCATACGAATGGGCAGGAATGAGGTCAGACATTCAGAAATTCGACATCGACAAAGGGACAAAGAGTTCCAGAGCAGTTTTATATAAAATAATTACTGGGAAAAATATCTCTGGTTTGTCCTGGGCTAGTCGAATTGCGTTTTAGATATTATAATGATGACGTAAATTGTTGTTTGTATTGCCTGTATTATAAATATTTTTATTATTATTATCATAACAATGTATGTTCTCGGCTGCTCAGTAGCTTATCTCATTTACAAACAAATAGTCCCCATCTGGTCACGCAATAAGTGTTGGATTTTTGATCGAGTAAAGTTCAGACAGGGATCATCTCACGCTCTTTGTTGACAATCAATCAAATAGTGTGCATTGACCGTATGATCGGTACGCAATCAACAGCTTGATAAAATAAAACAATAATATCATAATTGTATATCAAGTCCGGAGTTATTTTTGAAAATAATCGAGAAATTAAGATTGATCCAAACTATAATGATGGAGAAATTAGGAGGAATTATTTCCTGTTTCGAGTTATAATGTTCCTTTCATTATTTCCGCTCAGTGATAACGATTCGTTTACTGCAAAAGAAGTTAACTTTTAATTATTGATCATTAAAGCAGGAATGACTGATTTCACTAAAGCTAAAGACAGTATGTAAAATTCTCATTTACATAGATGCATTTTTTTTCTTGATGATGATATCTTTTTAACTTGTGAAAAGATACAATAAAGAAGAAAGCTTAAAGCTATACATAGATGAATGTCATCAGCGCACCTATGTCTATACTGTGACATGGACGGGTACTAGGCTGAAGAATACCCCGTATGAAAAGTCCGTTAATAATTGTGCAGAAATCTAGTACACTCTTACTCAGTGAATCATTAGCTGATTCTAATGAACAAGAATAATGCAAGGCAAATAACTCCACTGGTCCTAAGTTTTAATCTTTTCACAGTTTGTCCCTCTTACAAATACATGTATATCGAAGCTTTCAAGAGAAACCGATTGCAAATCAAAACAAATATTCTTTAAAATTAATATTTATTTCATTTATAATAGTAATGCTTTCTTTGTTTCAAAGGGAACCATGGCTATATTGGACTTTCTATATTCGGTAGATTATGTGTTTGTACTTTAAGAGTATAAGACTACTTTAAGAATATAGCGCTGTATAAATATGTAAGAGGTAAAAATATATTTTCTTTCTTATAACTATTATTTTCGATTCTCGAAGAAAGTCGTTCTTCTTTCACACACTCAAGCATATTTAATATAAAAAGTATTACTAAATGATCTGCAACACAATTTGAAGCTGTTTCAAGTAGGATTTTAACCGTAAACCTGTTAAGTACTAAGTTTTGCATTCACCATTTGCTTTTAAGAATATAGAAAATATACAATCATATCAATTTCATAAAAAGAAACGGGCATTTGGGTGGAACGCCTAAAAAATAAACAAATTGCTATGTAAATTAAAGGCAGCAGATACTGTTAAAACGCATACCAGACAAGTTCTGTCTCAGCTCATTGATTTTGGTACATTTTATACTTATAAATTTCGACCAGTTGGACTGAAATCACTCAGCTAATTTAGACATATTTTCAGTTCATCCATCTCGACTCATTGAACTTAGCCAATTTGACGCACGGTTAGTAAAGACACATAATTTAGAAAAGTATGGCACATAAAATTCACCCCCTCCATCCCCCCCCCCCCTTACAACGATTTGTCCGAACAGGTGGTATAATGTAAGGTAGTTAATTTAGCAAATAAGATTAATAGATAACTTGATAGCTCTAACAACTTCGATGTATGAATCCACTCACTAACTGCAATTATACTTACAATACAATTGATTTTATGGTAAAATATAGTTAGGAGAATGATATGAGTAGGATTATAACAAAACAGGTAAATTGTTTTGAAAACAGAAACAAACACAAAATGTTTATTGACGAAAATACATTTGTATCAATGTTTATGGTTCTGTTAAAGAATGTTTTAAAAGAACACAGAATGAAGTTTTAGCCCCACATCACACGTAACAATGGCAATAGAAAGCCAATTATGAAATTTTATGTAAATTACTGTTTTTATTATGATTTACATTTAAATTTGCATACGTTTATAATGACTTGAAAGTGTCCGTTTTGAAGCATTTTATAGTTTTATGTTGTCTTAACCTTAATTTTTTCTTATCATTTTTTGTTGATAATCATCTCAATTATCGATACATTTGTATCCCAGATCGTAATTACAAATACACAAGAAAGTTTTAACAAATGTAAATAATGACAGCAAATGCCCCCAACAAGTTCAGCTCTGTGCTTTAGCAATGATTTGTTTGTGTCTGTTGTTTATTATTTACTATGCTTTTTTTTTTTTTTCTTTTGTATTTAAACACCATTCTTCTTAGATTTATACATTTTGTACGTTGTTAACACAAACAAAATGCAGCTGCCTATGGCACTTGTTCTTTAAAACTTGTACCTTTTGACATTTGTTTACTTAATTTTCAGCTGAAAGTAAGCTTTGATAGTTTCTTTTTACACTTTAACGCTGTAGATAGATAGGTTCTTTCAGGTGGTATCACAAACGGAACTCTATTTCAAAACACGAGGATATATAGATTTCTTAATAGCACTTATAACTGAAGTATATCATTCCACGCATGAAGTGCAACTGAACGTCTAATGAGTTTCCAAGTAGAATTGTTCAGGAGATTTGGGCGGAGTAAGCTAATAAAATACTAGGTAAATTCTTGTGCAAAATGTTTGATTGTTAAATAAAGATATAAATAATGCTATTTTTCACTTCTGCTATTAAGCATAATATTATAATAAATTATATTAAGTTAGCCCCGAATCGCAAGCATATGACGGTTCTATGGTTGTTTTTTTATATTTTTAAATTTTAATACTCCGATGTGTTAAGTGTGATTGTTGAATAAAATTTAAATACCATCACCACTTGTTACTGTTGAATAAAAAAAAATATTTTACTTGAAATGATTTAACAAAACGGTTTTCGAGATGACTTTGCTATACAATGAAAATTATATTACGATTATGTATGCATATATGGTGGCTGATTTGTGCAATTCGTGTTTTCGCCCCAAGGGGACGAAAACACGCTAATTAACGGGGCAGGAGCGGAAAGTGGAGATTTGATTGTAATACGGTGGGCCGCGAAGCGAAATATTTATTGTTTTAGGTAATTAGCGTGCTGTTGTTCGCGCCCCAGCCAAATTATTCTTAAAAAGTTTGACTTCCCCTCTGCGATAAGCCGAGTAATAACGTGTTTTTCGCTCCTCGACCCATCGTTTTAGTCTGCTAATAAGCGGACGCGCGGGGCGAAAAGTCGATATTTAAACTACTAAAACGGCGGGGGCGCGGAGCGAAAATATGCTAATAATCATGGGCTCGTTCATGCTGTTTGTACACACGATGTCCCTGTTTTATGATTTAAAGAATAAATGTGCATCCAATATCTTAACAATTTTAGTATACATAAATTGGCACGTGATGAAAAGAGTATTGAGTTGAAGAGAACATGGTTTAGCAACCTTCCAAATATAACGTGTTATTCAGCCAACGTTAGGCATTTTATATTTTTATGAGAGCACCATTATGACACCATTGTTGTTTCTTATTTATTTTTTTCATTTCAGTTGTATTTGTTGTTGTTTTTCGTCGCAACAACAACATATTGTAGGTCATTGTGGCTGCTTTCCACTTGTACTGTTTGAGGAATACCTTTCCTTGCATGCTTTTAGACAGAACGGGCACTTACGTAGAACAATTCTCGTTCCGTAAGCTAACTTGGTAGCTTCCTCACATAAAATAATCGAAAATCCATGTCGGGATTATATCGCTGAATGTATGTTTTTATGAACATGAATTTTACAACAAACTAAATAACTATAAATAGACAAAACTAAATACATAAAAATACACTGAAATTTAATTAGGCATACAAAAAAGAAAACAAAATTTCGTCTAAATCTGGAACATCTTCTATTTGATTACAAACAAACATTGCAATTTAAATGTATCGAGTATTTTGTTTGATTTTATTACCTCACAAATTGATGGTCGGCATTTTTGTTGGTAAATAAATTAACTAGAGAAACGTTACTTTAGTTCAAATATCTTTAAGTATGCAGGTATGGCTTAGACTAAACATTAATTATGAAATGCTTTAAATCCTCAGACATAGTTATTTTGTCTCAGAGACGAATTGATATTTTAAGTTTTAAAAAAGAAAAGAAAAAAAACAGTGACAGGTAAGTTGCACTTAACACGTTGTTGATATTACATGTATATATAGTACAAATTTATATTAATATATTTCGCATGAATTTGTATGCATATTATTGCATATATTATTATAGGAACCTACAAACTTGAATTAGAATTAATACAAAATGAGATTAGAGAATCATGTATCTTTACTTGACATAAGAACATCTATTTTTCGTTTAATTTTATACATCCTTAAGCAATTTGTTAAAGGTTATGCCATGGACAGGGTTAACAGTTTTCATTTACATACAAAACTATACAACGAAATCATGGTGTTGGACAACATCTGAGACAAAAATAAACAATAGTTTATGCAACAAATGCCTTCACTTGGAATGTTTGCTATCCTTGCAAATGGGGACGAATGGAAGAGGATCCCGAATCTTACATGACCTTGGATGCTTATTAGAAAGAAAAGTAAATGGATATCAGTTAGAGATTATTTTTCACATGAAGATTGAAAGCTGTATACATTAATTAATTATAGACATTTAAAAGATGGAAATGATAATGATGATAAGTGTGTAATTGAATTGTTATTGCTGTTGTTGTTCTTCTTCTTGTTGTTGTTGTTCTTCTTCTTGATGATGATGATGATGATGATGATGATGATGATGATGATAATGATGATGATGATGATGACGATGATAATGATGACGATCATATTGATGATGATGCTGAATGTAATCATGGTCAAGATGATAACAATATATAAAGCAATAAATAATTATTTTATACTGCACTTAATTAAATATTTTACTAATGAGTTGTAGCACATCTCTCAAGATAAACTGTGATACATTTACCTATACATATTTTACAACAAATTTCTGAAATATTTGCCTCGGTTTTTAAATTAGCATTGAAGTTTAAAAGGTACTGGAACTCATCATTTCCAAGAAGCTCAAACATTAATTTGCCAAATCAATATCTCTGCGCAGCTGTTGTCACTCAAAGACATTTGAAATATAGGTATTTCAAACTACGATTAGAATTGCAAAAAAATAATAATAGATCTGAATAAATTAAAAATAAGATATAGTATTTTCTGTACAGGCAATAACTTAAAATGGTCTGATTTATCAGTCTGACTCGCGTATGTTAGGTTTCATGACCACATTTAACTTATAGAAAGGAAATAACTGTTTTGCAGAACGTAATTAAAAAAACCATTTTGACAAATATTCATGAATTTGCTTCAATCAGAGGAATTTGAACCTGTACTATAAACAAGATTTCCTTGTCAGATGCAATGGTTATTGCTCTCAGAATGTCTGACCTGTATTTTGTTCCTTAACGATACTCAAAATTGTAAGAATGCTAGACTGCAATTTTTACAGGAAGAGGTAAATGTTGCATGCTCGATTTTTTACCCTATTCATAGACAGCACATTACTGCAAATTCATTAAAGTTTTTATTTAAGTTTAATGGTTTAAAACTTTTTTTATTAAAGAAGATGATGAGTTAGATCGGTATGCCTATAAATTGATAGCCTGTGCTTGAAATATTGAATATTGATAAAATACCTCAAATACACGAATGATAATTGCTTGCAGATTGCAATGAGATATAGATTCAAACAAAATGAATGAAATCAATAGATTTTATCTTTATTTTTAACATCATATATCTATTCATAAGTTTGCCCTTAATAACGGCATAAATTTAAAAACAATAAAAAATGATAAAAAAGTAAAGATACATGCTGTTTAAATGTTGTTTTACTAAACCCTTTTCATGGATACCTATGATAATATATGTATATGACTGTACACAATAACTTCACGATGTTGTTTAAGATATACTAGTATATTTAAGTATTACAATAATCTACACATAAAATATTAATGTCTTCTTTATTTAAAGCTTTATATCCAAAACACTTGACGAGCTTATGTTGAAATTCCTGTGATATACTCAAATATGCTATCAGATGTTTCCAAAATTCTGTTGCAAAACATAGAAGTACACCTTTGTACATTATCAATACACATGTATATTAAGTTTATGAATGTCGCTATTATGCTCATGTTACAATGGTTTAATACCATTTTTGTATGCATGTTAAATTGTACTCCATAGTTTATTAAGACACCAGTACTATGTACAATTTCTAAATTGTAATTCATTTTGCGACCTCCAGATGGAAAATTAATCTTATAATCATTTATCATTTAATGATGCTGTAGAGTTATAAAGTGTTAGTATATGGCTATATGCGTATTGTCTACCATTTATCATTGCCTTTTCATATTGAACAATAGTTGCTAAGCACGCATACATGTACATTATGACACCATTGTTGTTTCTTATTTATTTGTTTTCATTTCAGGTGTATTTGTTGTTGTTTTTTCGTCGCAACAACAACATATTGTAGGTCATTGTGGCTGCTTTCCACTTGTACTGTTTGAGGAATACCTTTCCTTGCATGCTTTTAGACAGAACGGGCACTTACGTAGAACAATTCTCGTTCTGAAGCTAACTTGGTAGCTTCCTCACATAAAATAATCGAAAATCCATGTCGGGATAATATCGCTGAATGTATGTTTTTATGAACATGAATTTTACAGCAAACTAAATAACTAAATAAAAACTACACTAAATACATAAAAATACACTGAAATTAACTTAGGCATACAAAAAAGAAAACAAAATTTCGTCTAAATCTGGAACATCTTATATTTGATTACAAACAAACATTACAATTTAAATGTATCGAGTATTTTGTTTGATTTTATTACCTCACAAATTGATGGTCGGCATTTTTGTTGGTAAATAAATTAACTAGAGAAACGTTACTTTAGTTCAAATATCTTTAAGTATGCAGGTATGGCTTAGACTAAACATTAATTATGAAATGCTTCAAATCCTCAGACATAGTTATTTTGTCTCAGAGACGAATTGATATTTTAAGTTTTAAAAAAGAAAAGAAAAAAACAGTGACAGGTAAGTTGCACTTAACACGTTGTTAATATTACATGTATATATATTACAAATTTATATTAATAGATTTCGCATGAATTTGTAAGCATATTATTGCATATATTATTATAGGAACCTACAAACTTGAATTAGAATTAATACAAAATGAGATTAGAGAATCATGTATCTTTACTTGACATAAGAACATCTATAGGCGATGCATTTTTCATTTAATTTTATACATCCTTAAGCAATTTGTTAAAGGTTATGCCATGGACAGGGTTAACAGTTTTCATTTACATACAAAACTATACAACGAAACCATGGTGTTGGACAACATCTGAGACAAAAATAAACAATAGTTTATGCAACAAATGCCTTCACTTGGAATGTTTGCTATCCTTGCAAATGGGGACGAATGGAAGAGGATCCCGAATCTTACATGACCTTGGATGCTTATTAAGAAGAAAAGTAAATGGATATCAGTTAGAGATTATTTTTCACATGAAGATTGAAAGCTGTATACATTAATTAATTATAGACATTTAAAAGATGGAAATTATAATGATGATAAGTGTGTAATTGAATTGTTATTGCTGTTGTTGTTGTTGTTGTTGTTGATGATGACGACGACAATGATTATGATGATGATGATAATATTGATGATGATGACGCTGAATTTGATCATTGTCAAGATGATTCAAATATATGAAATAAGAAATAATGATTTTATTCTGCATTTTATTTAATGGTATTTCATTGAGTTGTAACACATTTCTAATGATAAACTGTGTTAACCACACATATCATTTTACTACAAATTTATTATATAATTTCTTCGAGTTTTAAATTAGCAATGAAGTTTACGAATTACTGGAACTCATCATTTCTCTAAATTTCAAGCATTAATTTGCCAGACCAATATCTTTGCGCAGCTGCTTTCAATCAAAGACATTTAAAATATAGGTATTTCAACATACGATTGGAATTGCAAAACGTATCTTCTTCTATATAGGCGTATAGGCAATGGCTTCAACTTTCTTATTTATCAGTCTGACACACGTATATTATGTTTCATGACAACATTTAATTTAGTGAAAAGAAATAACTAATATTTGAAAAACGTAATTGAAAAATCCATTTCGACAAATATTTATGAATTTGCTTCAATCTTAGGAATTTGAACGTGCACTATAAAAAAGAATTCCTTGTCAGATGCCATGAGCATTGCTCTAAGACTTTCAGACTGGTAAATTGTTCCTGAACGATACTCAAACTTGTAGGAGTGCTAGGCTGCACATTTTACAGGAAGAGGTAAATGTTGCATGCTCGATTGTTGTGCCCTATTCATAGACTGCAACTAACTGACACTGACCAAGTAAACTAATATGCGCGGCTCATTGTATGAATCTTAGTATAAGTCTATATTTTTCCGGTCGAATGCCTGTCTAATATGAGTTTGACTTCTTGTATAACTGGAAACAAGAATTGTTTTTCATTTATCATTCTAAAAGTACAAAATGAATTTTTGAAGCCGCATTGCCTATTCTAAAATGAAACGTAAATGATAATTCTGACATTCTGAAATAGTTCTAATAAAATTAAAATATAAGGAATAGTTTTTTAACATTATAAAATAAAATGTAAAGAATAGTTATAATATAAATGTACAGGATAGTTCTTTTAACTTTCAGATATTTAATTCATGTTTAACAGAACTTCGACCGACAAAACATTTTACACTGCATTTTGATCTCATTACATTTTTAATGAATGGTTCATTTTACGTAAACACTTCATTTTACACGAGTTAATCCTAAGTTTATGATGTGCAATATGTGTCTAATATATTACATGATTATCGATGTGTTCAATAGAAATAAAGATTATAATGTTAATATATTTTTGCATACTAATCATTATTTATCAAATATGTTGTAGGCCAATCAGATTCATTACAATAATATTTAAATCGCCGATGTGCTCCAACACTTAAAGCTAAATTTAAAATTTCAAGATATTACTAGATGTAAACTAATGTAAAATCATGAAAGACTGCTAGAATCAATTAGCATCATCACTGATTTCCGAAGCAGGCGCGGTCAAATTTGACCTGCTATTGATGCAAACTACAAACATAAAACATGGATATTTATTTATTATTATCTTTGATACTAGACCGACTAAGGTACATGCCGCATTATTTATGTAAATATATGTCGGTACTTTGTTCGTTATAGCTAAAAGTACACAGATATCAATTAAGAAGGCACAATTGTCATGAATTTTCTTGAATGAAAATATTGATATTACAATTTTAAAAAAATCCTTTAAAACTTAAACGGTTTAAAACATTCGTTACGTTCTTCTTTATTAAAGAAGATGAAGAGTTCGATCAGTTTGCCTATAAATTGGTAGCCTACATTTGAAATATAACTTTACTTCAATGATATGATAATTTCCTGCAGATTGCAATGATATTTTAAAACAACATATATCATCTTTAGTTTCCAAATCATATATCTTTTCACTTATTTCTCTTAATAACGTCATATATTTAAAGCAATAAAAATGATAAAAGTAAAGATGCATGCTGTTTGAGAAGCTGTTTTACATAGATACCTATGATTCTATATGACTGTACACAATAACTTCACGATGCTGTTTTAGATATACTAGTATATTCAAGTATTACAATAATCTACACACAAAATATTAATGCTTTCTTTATTTCAAGATTTATATCCAAAACACTTGACGAGCTTATGTTGAAATTCTTGTGATATGTCAGATGTTTACAAAATTCTGTTGCAAAACATAGAAGAACACCTTTGTACTTTATCAATACACATGTACAAATGTAAATTAAGTTTATGAATGTCGCTATCATGCTCATGATACAATTGTTGAATACTATTCTTATATGCATGTTAAATTGTACTCCATAGTTTATTAGTTTAGAGGACACCAGTACTATTTATAATTTCTAAAATGTAATTCATTTTGCGACCTCCAGATGGAAAATTAATCTTATAATCATTTATCATATAATGATGTTGTAGAGTTATAAAGTGTTAGTATATGCGTATTGTCTACCATTGATCATTGCCTTTTCATGTTGAACAATAGTTGCCAAGAGCGCATACATGTACAAGATGATCAGTTTAATGGAAAAGCATATGCACATAATATAAAAATAAACAGGCGCAGAAATGTGCCCCCAGTTGTGAGCAAATAATTACAATTGAGGTAAAAATAGTTAGCAGTAATTTTCTTGTGCTGATTCATCTATCATCTTAATCATAGAATCCGTTGTTTTTTATATTATATTTTGATTGGGTGCCTAATTTTATCACGTCAAATAAGACATGAGCCGAGATAGAGATAATTTTCATGGGTTATAATTATATTCTTAGTGGAATACAAATATTGCGTTAAATGCGCAAAACATAATTCAATAATGTATCCACGTTCAATTTTTATTTTTGTAATCATTTAATCTTTATAATGAAACTAAAACAAATTGGAACTATTAGAAACTCATTTCATGAGTAAACTTCTCTTGTTTTAAATATAATGTTATTTAGTTTGAAAATGCATGGCTTCAAGACACATTCACACACAAAATAGCAAGACCCAGCAATTATAAATGGTTCGTCTTATATCTAAAATTTGTTAAATACATTCTTCAAATAACCTTGAGTGATTTGAATGGAAACAGAACTGAGAACAGCATATGCCTCGAGTTTAGTTCTAAATTTGATATTTAATTACAATACAGTATGCTTTACTTTCGATAACATTCTACATATCTATAATTAAGAGAAACTGAGTGGCTTTTTTTTAATTCAGACAAAACAAGATTACTTTAATATTTTTTCTATGTTCTCTAGCAGACTGGGTTCAGTTATTTGAACTTTGCACTCGTATGCGTGTGCTTTGCAAGAAATCAAACAGTTTAAAGACAAACACAAGATCGTTTCTTTCAAAAACATACATTCAGTTGTACTCTCAAATAGACAGGGTTATTTGATACTTGATATTATCTTTGTCTGTAAGTAAGTTGCATAAACCACTGTATTAGAATTACTTCCATGGAAAGCATTATTTGTAAAATATCCGCATTGTCCTACATTGACACTCAATTTAATGAAACAATTATTTAACAAAGAATGATTTAATCCAAAAAATCAGTATGGAGACGGCCTTAGTAAACTTTGGGTGTTTTTGTTGTTGTTGTTGTTGTTGTTTTTTCTCACAAAGTTGGACATAGTCGAGATTTCTATGTTTGGATTATGTAATCTGCTTTAAAAATCTACTCAGTATCTGAAAGAATTTGAAGAAAATAATAACAAAAGTTTCAAACATTTCCCGGCCTAAACAGTATTCAAGAGTCATGCACGTTCCATCTCCTCTTGATGTGTATATATAATTATTGAATGAAACAAATTTTAACATTCCAATTTAGAAAATATGCTTTGAATAGTCTTTCTTTCATATTCAGGGTAACTTTAAAATTTCCCTTTTGAAAAAAATTTAAAATTTTGAAAATTCCCTTTTTGAGATCACATTCAAAATTTAAATGGTTCAACCCCAAATTAAATTTTATGTAAAAGGTTTTGTTGGAAAAAAGTTGGTTGAGGGTTTCCCAGATGACGGGGAGCACAAATTGTTACTGTTTTTGTTTCTTTACTTTGGCAAGTCTATGCCTGCCATGTTTTTGCATACTTAGATAAACTCTTTCAATAAAACTTTATAACATATTTACCCACTTCTGTCTAAAATAAGGTTATAGCAAAGCATATAAAGTTGAACATGAATAAGTGCAATTATAGAACATAGAATGTTGTATTGGCTATTTTTTATCGCTGAAAAAGTATCAAGCTTAGGTTAGTCAAAACATATTTTTATCTACAATGTATGACTGTGTTCTTGAACTAAAATTTTGAAGCAATTTCTTTCTTCATTTTGTTTTTAGTGAAACACATTGCAGTCATAATAATGGTAGACAATTTTTATGACAAGTTTAAGTTGGATTTCCAGCACCTGCTGTTTCGTGCACAGGTTTTACTTTGATAAATTTTATAAAAGTTATCACTCAAACAGCCCTTATATACGCCAACGTTTTGTCAACACATCAAGATAAATGTATAGCTTCGAGAGTCTCCCCAACACATTAACACACTAAATATCAACACACACCAACTACTTGTCCCTCATCGCTGTGGGTTCGATTCCCTACAGGGACTTTGGTTTCTTTCATGTGAGGAAGCTATCCAGCTACCTTACGGAACGTCGGTGGTTCTACTCAGGTGCCCGTTCGTGCCTGAAATAAAGCACGGAAGGGAACCTGAGGTCTTCCTCCACCAGTAAAGCTGGAACGTCGCCAAATGACCTTTACTGCATCGGTGTGACGTAAAACCCAAACAAACACACCAACTATAAATGATTCGTCTTAGGTTTCAGTTTGTTAAATGCCTTCTGAAAATAAGCTTCATTAACAAATAGTTATGTGGTATGAATGGAAACATAACTGAGAGCAGCAGATGATTCGAGTTTAGTTTTAAATTTGATTATTAATTACACAACAGTATGCTTTACTTTCGATAACATTCTACGACTCTATAATTAAGAGATAGTGAGTTGCACTTTTTTAGATTCAGACAAAACAAGACTTTTAATATTTTCTCTATTTTCTCTAGCAGACTGTGAACATTATATTTAGATTTTAAACCATCACTCGTATAAGATTATAGGTAAAAACAAGCAGTTGTATCCTACAATAGACATAGTTCTTTGATACTTGACACATTGATATTGTATTCAACTTAGATGCTTAAACCCCTTTATAAAAAGGATTCACCTAGGGTGTGAGCAATACTTGTGAAAAATGACACCTAATTTAGTCAAAGGAATTAAATCAAAGGAATTATTTTATAAAAAGGATTTTATAATAAGGATTCACATAGGCTGTGAGCAATACTTGTGAAGAATGACACCTAATTTAATCAAAGGCATTTAATCAAAGGAATTATTTAACGAAAACTATTTAAATCCACAGAAACAGTTTGCAGAATGTTAAAGTAAAGCTTGTTTTTCTTTCTCACAAAGTTGGACACAGTCGAGAAAAAAAGTCTACGTTTGGATCAAATAAAGAATTTATACAGTATCTGAAAGAATTTGAACAAATACTAACAACAGTTTCAAACATCTCCCGGCCTGAACAGAACTCCCTATCCCTGTTTTTAATATAATGATTTAATGAAATAAATGCAATTCTAACAATCAAATTCAGAAAACATGCTTTGAATAGTCTTTTTATACTAAAATTTTATTTCAGATAACTTTAATTGTTCTTGTTTATCCAACAACGTGAATTCCATTATCGAAATCACGTTCAAGTAACTCGTTTAACCCTAAATTAAGTGTATATAAAAGTGTGTGGAAACAGTTGGTTGATATTTCGAGATGATCGAAAACACAAATTGCTATTGTACCTGGTGTTTTATTTTTCCTTGGCAAGTCTATGCCTACTATTATTTCGTTCACTAAGAAAACTCTTTCAATAAAACTTTATGCATATTTGCCCACTTCAGTCTAAAATAAGGCCAATACCAAAGCAATTATGTAAATGAATGCATATCAAATTGAACAAGGATAAGTGCAATTATAAAACATAGAACTCTGTAATAGCTGTTTTTGTATCACTGAAAAAGTATTAGGTTTACGTTTGTCGAATATTATTTGTATCTCAAAGTAATGGTGGTGTTTATGAACAAATGAAAATTTCTTTCCAATATTCAAACAATGTCTTCCTCTATTTTTTAGTGAACAACATTGCAGTCATTATGATGGTTGATAATATTGTTATGTATAATCAGAGATGGATTCCAGCACCTGTTTATTGTGGTTCGTGCATATTTCTTACTTTTCGCAATATGTTATGATAAATTATATCCAATTTGACTGTTCTTGAAATTCCTGATATTTGAACATATGGAGTCGCACCAAAATTTCGTTTTTTTCATGCTTCACAAATTGCCATAAGCTATTTTTATCTTTCAAGGTAGACGATGTTGTAATTATTTGCAAACAACTGGGGGCAAAATTTTAGCGCCTGCATATTTCTGTAATCTGTGCATATGATTTTCCTGAAATAATCCCTATCTAATATTCATCTTGAATGTGTGTGTGCCAACTATTTGTCAACACATAAAGATACACTGAACCGATATCACCCCTGATAAAACATAATAAATGTATGTACACTATTTAAATTTCTTGCATGGTAAAATATAATCTGATAAAAGTACAGCCAAACGTGTATTAAGCGACCGCGCAAGGGAAACACCCAAAACGGTAGTTTAATTAAATGGTCTCTTAACACAAATCATGATATAAAAGTCAAAATTTATAAATGACATTTTTCTTATGCAGTGGGAGTGTTTTTCAACTTCAATATTTTATAAATGTTGAATAATTACTATGCTCCGATAATCTATATGGACGCCTATATAAATAGAGGATATTAAATGAGTGTAGTTCAATACTAAATTTATTGAACAAGTAGAATAAAATCATATTATGCGAGCCTCTGGCGAGCATATTATTGTTTTATTCAACGAGTTTAATAAATTTAGTATTGAATCTACACAAATATAATATTCTTTTTATCACATATATATAAAATAAGAACAGTTAACTGTTGAAATGAGTTATTTTTCAATGGCGCGTTCATAGTGTAACGCTAACATTAGCGAGCTTTAACGCAATGTTTCTATACAGCGCAAATTACGTCACGTCAAAGTGTTATTACACTAGTGTAATATCGTTTTTATTAAATGGCTTTATTACACTCCTGCGCCGCGGTTTATGTGATAAAAATAACTTTCCGATATTTGACAGAACAGTTTTGATCCATTACGTACATGTTTAACATTTTTTTCTGAATATTTTAACTTCTCCGATGTTTTTTTCCTTGTCTCCAACACGAAAACCCCATTAGTGAAGATGTTTTCTGTTGTGCATTTTTTCATTTGAAATAAACAAAATACATGATTAATTTAATTGCTGATCAAGTTCAAGGTCAATTCAATGCAGTCTTAATGTCAACAAGCGAAGCGTATACACCATCTCAGTAGGGGCGGAGCGTTGCATTGTTTATTTGATATTATTGGATAATACACGTCACGCGTATACTTAACTTCATTTGGATATGCTAAAACGGTTTTGGAAATAGAGGTTTTCACACATTTATTTGTTGACACTTGTGACATAACTAGGCGGTGTTCTCTAAAAACACAATTAGTTGACAGGTAAAAGTGATCGTTTAATGAAAAGATTGATCTCAATAAGGTAACTAATTGGCGGTCGCTGGTTGCGTTGAGCAAAAGTCGCTTAATACATAAAACGTATAGAGAGAAAATGATCGGGGGGGATTTAAAGTGGTCGTTTAAGACAAAAGTCGCTTAATACACGTGGTCGCATGGGCGAGTTAGACTGTATAACAAATTGGAAATACTGAAATGAAGCAGAATAATTAGTACATGTCTTTGACTTATTAAATTTTAAACATCAAATAAGTTAAAAAGTATTATTGAAATATACTGGGGGTGTACGTATAAGTTATTGATTGATGATTTACATGAGGTATTTTGTATATTCAATAAGAATAAGAATCTTAAGAGTTCATGGCAACCATAAGGAAGTAACAATGTGGATGTCAAATTGGGCCTTTGTTGCATTGAAGTATTGGAAAAATTATTATTTACAACAAGGATTATGATTAAGGCCAGTCAGTTTTCATTTACAAGATATGATAATAAACTCTTCGCATTTATTGCACCGAAATTTTTACATTATTTAAAATAGAATAAAATGAGGAAAGACTGTACTGAACTTTTCAAATACCACATTGTGCAACAAGGGTTTTGTAACATAAAGGTCGCAGGTTATACATCACTAAATGTCAAGGGTCTGATACAAACAAAACAATGATCGGGCTGTCTCTTTATTTAATTTTTAGACCGCCAACGTCATATTGAAAATAATATTATATCACAGCTCACTTACACTGTTATACGTAATGGCAAAAGATACGTATGCAGGGTGAAAAATTCACCTTTAAATCTAATGTTGGGATTTTATTAATAATCCATCCTTGATCAACGTATTCAATGTCTTTTTATTTCACTTAGTTAAGAAAACATTTGTCTCTCAGTTCATGGCACTTTTATTGGAAAAGTTGTACATTTGTTCATATATAAGAAATATTGGGAATCGCAATTTTCCAAGAAATTGATTTGGTAATCTAACATAGAATGTAAGAATAAGTAAACAATGTAAACAAATACCATTTGAAAAACAGCTGTTACCCTACTTTATCAATAGAATATTCCATAAAACCAATACATGATAGGTACTTTATAGTGTCATTTCTGGCGAAGTTAGGATATATCTTTCACGAAGCGTTAAGCTGTATGTCTTTCCTTTCATTTTATTACAAATATATGTCGTTTTAGTGTTAATGTCTTCCAGTGAAATCTTTTGATGTTTTGATGTAATATTTTTTTCACATTCCTCTTTATCCACTGTGCTAACTGATCTAATAATGTACAATAAAGAAATATCAAAATAGTACCAAATAGTATTAAGAAAGTAAAGTATAAAGTATAAGTCAAACAGTTTTAAGACTCGCCAGTTTTAAGATATCATAATACTTACACAAATAATAATAATTATTATTATTATCATTATTATTATTACTATTGTAATCATTATTATTATTATTATTATTTTATTACAAGAATAATAATAATAAAACTTACAAATGAATTATAAAAATTGATACTTAAAAAATTGAAATAATTATAATACTAGACATAATAACTATAAAAGAAGAAAAAGAAGCAAATTGCGGGTTCATATGGTGTAACTTTAAAATGTATGACCAGAAATCAATGAAGAGGTAATATGAATGTCTGCTTCAAAACAGTATTGTTATGTAATCAACAGAAATCAAAGTGCAGATTCTTTACAGAAATGGCATATATGTATGATGTCGGGATAAGAATTGCAAAAATGTAAACGAGTTTTCAGAGCATTCATACAATGATTGTCAAGCCTGACATGGTATTTTGCATTTGATCTATCCTCTTTCCTCAACTTGTAGTAAATGGTATATCACTGTTCAAGGCAATTAATCCTGATAAGCTGTGAAATGTCTAATTATACACGAAAAGAAGCAACAAGCAAAATACGGTTTGATTTCATATGATAGAAAGGTTTTGAAATCGTTCCTCGGTTGATTTCCATAATACAAAGTGAGGTGGAAGAATATTTGAATATGGCTATTTTAGGCTTTTGAATGTCTTTATTCCTAACCACACCAATTTGCGCGATCAAAAAAAAATTAGAAGATTGGCGATGATCATCTTATCAATTTAATTTTCTGGCATCGAGAACATACCATTAGAATAAGTTATTATTAATTTTGTTTTTCAATAACCCCTCTGCAAACTTTTATACATACTCTCTGGGTATTTAATAGTATCTTGTTTATTGACCGTATCATTTAGTACGTTATTCTTGAAACTGTTGAACAATAAAATAATAATGATACATAGAAATGTCTTATACTTCTTGTTACATTATGTTTTATGTTTTATTGTTAAATTATATTGAGTTGTTCTTTAAATGCTTGAAATTTGAACAGACGGAGTCTCGCCAAAATTTCAATATTTTCCTACTAGACACATTGCCTTGAATTATTTTGTGAACAACATTTCACTGTAGGCGATATTGTAATTATTTGCTCACAACTGGAGGCAAAATTTCAGCGCCTGTATATTTTTGTAATCTGTGCACATGCTTACCCTGTAATAAACGTTATCTAATTTTCATCTTGTATGTGTGTGCCAACTATTTGTCAACACATAAAGATACACTGAACCGATATCTCCATAATAAAACATCATCAGAGTACGTTGAATATTTTCGCTTCCTGCAATGTTTTAATACTACAGATTTTTTTTGTATTCTTCAACAGCATTCACTTTACATACAAAAATGCTCAGAAAAAAGGGTTATAACGTTACAATATATTAAACCATACGTACTTACTTATTTTAGTTTACATTTGAAGGTTTTGGCAACCAAAGGAGATGAAATTTGGGAAGGAGTATGGTAAAGTTTTCAAATGTGACATCTCGAAATAAAGGTTTTGTAAATAAAGGTTATAAATCACTAGATCTAACCGGTCTGGTATAACTAAAATTCACAATTGGTCTACCACTTAATGTAACTTTTAGACCGCCGACGTCTTAGTGAAAATAATATTATGTTAGGGCCCACTTACACTTTCATACGTAAGGGCGAAATATATGTATGTATGGTATAGTTCACCTTTAGTTAACAAATCAAATGTGGGGAAATATCAATGTTCAATCCTTGATCAACGTATTTAAGATCATTTTATTTCCCTCGGTAACAAAATCGTTTTGCTCCCTGTTCTTGGCAACTTTTTTGGAAAAGAAATATATTTGTTCATATTAAACGAAAGTTAAGGTGCCATTGACATTCGCAATATCCTAAGAAATTGGATGATCGAATATAGAATGTTGGAATGTGTAAACAATGTAACAAATAATATTGGGGAAAATCCTGTTACGCTATAAGAGATACTTTATCAATAGAATACATCAGAAACGTAAAATGCTAAGTACTTTATAGTGACATTTTCGGCGGGGTAAGGATATATCTTTCACAAAGCGTTAATCTGTATGCCTTTCTTTTCATTGTATTACGCATATATGTCATATAAGTGTTAATGTTTTCCAGAAAAATCTTTGGTGAAGAGGTAATAAGTATGTGGTATGCTTCAAAACATAATTGCTAAGTAATCAAAAGAAATCAAAGTGCAGATTATTAACAGAAATGACAAATATGTATGATCTCGGGATAAGAATTGCAAAGAAATGTTAACGAGTTGTGAGAGCATTCATACAATCATTGTAAAGTCTGACACAATGTTGTTGGGTTTTTTGGTTGTTGTTGTTGTTTCTGCATTGGATCTATCATCTTTCATAAACGTGTAGTAAATGGTCTATTAATGTTTTAGGCCATTAATCACGATGAGCTGTGAGCTGTGAAATGTCCGTCCTACTTATTCAACAGTGTAAGGAACAACAAACAAATTTATATCTAATTTGAACCTTCTACTTGTGAACGAACTGGTCTAATGGTTTTTGTTTCCATAATCGTTGCTTTAGTTTTGTGATTAAACAAAGTATTTGTAAGTCACTAATGGAGTATTAACTTTGGTTTCATTCGTTTACTATAAAGATAGATTGCAGTTTGATAGATAATGTTAATATCCAATAAGTTTAACATAGTACGCTAATTATATCCTAAATACATAAGCTTATAGACATGCGTAGACAAGAGGAGATATGTTCTTCTTAAATCTTAAATTCTGCTTAAGCTTGAGCCAGGGGCGTGGACAGTAGTTTGCACTTGACTGTATCGCCTATCAATAAACCGAGCATAGAACATTTTTAATTTTGCTGTTTATGACTTTCTTTGGGGATTCTCATTTTCTCTATTTTATCGTTATATCGAACGCTTAAATGTTTAGCAGCATTTAGTTTCTTTTTAATGTCATTAAATAAAGATAGAGATTAATGTAATTCTTATGAAGAGATAAATGATTCCGGTTTGTTCCAGAGAATATTTTCAAAGCAAAACAATCTATTGAACTGAAGTAAACAGGGAATAATAAAATTATCTGGGTTACAATATGTTGTTGTTATACTGGTGAATGTTTAGAATTTTCATATTTAATGCTTCCATAAATCGTTTATCTTTGTAGTTTATATCTTATATTCAATAACTTCAAAGCGGTCGGCGAATGATATATTAAGATATCACCTCAAGTATTGTTCAGCAATCAATAAAATAATAGACACAAGTATAATGATACAAAATTATGTTCAAATGTTTTACTGGGTATTTCAAAGGTTTGGCACTATCATTAAATTAACAACAGCAGCAACAACAACAGATAATTCAAATGTAAAGCTAGTGTTTAGTTTTAAATGAAATAAAACAAATAGATGGTATCCTGTTACAACTTGCGGTCTTATCAACTGAATGCCTTAAAGAGACTCAACTGAGGTTCAAAAGCCTAAAAATATAACATTTGAATTTCTTACATAAATAAGCCGGGGCACTTTAAACAACAATATATGCAAAATAGTTAAGAAATATACTTTGAAATAAATTGAAAATCGTATTTTTTATGTTTTCCTTAGTCAGTTTTGAGTGAAAAGCGTTTAAACGCTTTTCGTTTTGGGTCATTGTTTACAATTTAAATAATTATTCTGAAAACACGAATAGCGCAAATGATCTGAAATTTTGCATAAAGATTAGTGGTCTAGACTTACCTCAAATATTACATTTATCAGGAAAAACTATGTTCAGTCCCATCGTGTCAAGAAAACCTCAGTCAGTGGAGTCCCTTTAATGTCATAATAAGTAAAACATGTTATATAATATGTTATTATTGATACTTAACCACACATACAAGTATATATGCATAATCAATATTCATTATTAAAAACAATCAAGCCAAATGTTGTCGTCTTAAAGGAGTAACTAACAATAATTGAAACACCCAGTACTTGATGAGAAAATAAAACGAAGAAGGTATTATTGTACAAAATGAGTATAATGATAAATGTTTCTACCGTTTCACAAGCACAGTAAGTATTGTGATCATACATACATACATACATACATACATACATACATACATACATACATACATACATACATACATACATACATACATACATACATACATACATACATACATACATACATACATACATAATACATACATACATACATACATACATACATACATACATACATACATACATACATACATACATACATACATACATACATACATACATAACAAAACATAACATAACATAACATACATACATACATACATACATACATACATACATACATACATACATACATACATACATACATACATACATACATACATACATACATACATACATACATACATACATACATACATACATACATACATACATACATACATACATACATACATACATACATACATACATACATACATACATACATACATACATACATACATACATACATACATACATACATACATACATACATACATACATACATACATACATACATACATACATACATACTCGTAGGAATGACTTCATAACTAGCTTGAATGATAACAGAATTCACGGGTAAGCTAATACTAGTAATTGTCTCAAGTGGACAAATTATTTTAATTATATCTTCAGAAGATAAAAAAAGGGCAGACACACTCACCGTCAAGAGTGAATTTGGTTCAGTGTATAACAATGACTGATTTATATTCATACACAGCATCACGGGACAACGAACTAAATAACGTTTATTTTTGTATTCAAAAATGTTATCATGAAACATTCAGATATGAGATTCAATGTAACTATGCATAAATTCATATAATCACACATCTTTGCCGAGGAAGTGATCAATTCAATGTTAAACGGAAAGAAATAAAAAGCAAAATCATATATTAAAAACATGAAACAAACAAAGAGTAATACAAGCATGTCCAAATTGCCAACTAATAGCACAAAAATCAAAACTATATACTTTTCCTCACTACACATATTCTAGATGCCAAGCTTGACATATTAAAAAATAAAGATTGTAACGTTTTTAAAGTTAAAATTCATTGTATTAGAATAAATATGAAGTGTATGTGCGTATAACATAGACATTCCATGGTGTAATATTGTCGAGTTTTAATCAAATCAGAATAGACTATACTTTGTTGTTTATGATGCTTTATACGTGCTTTATCGTTTAATCTGGATGTGTTGACAAAACGCTGGCATATAGACGAGATATTTACTTGATAACTTTTATTACGTAGAATACAAGCATGTAAAGCAACAAAAATAAACAGGTGCAGCAATAAAATTCTTATTTGATGCATTGCAATCAAGTCTAAAAATCTAGACGATTGAAATAGTTTTCACAAAAACACAGTTGAATTGCACAAAACTTGCATAGAAATCTTACAAATATATGTTCATCTTCACATGAATGCAACAGCTTATGTTTCTGACATGGGATTTGCACTGCTGTAATTTTTTTGAGACATTTGTTTTAATTTCTTCGCCCATTAATTTGCTATGGTACTTTAAAAAGTACATTTCTAAAAAATAACATTTAATAATAATTCGATTTGTAATATTATCTACAAATGTACTTTCTACCAACAACATTATTTAGTAAAATGTGCATTTTGTTTCTTCATGTAAAAATTGACACACAACTCAATGTATCTGTCAATAATAGAAGAAACTTTACTTTTGTAAACGTGAAATGACGATAAGATAACTTTCGCAAAGAGGTTGGCCGGAACATTTTCTCTACGGTATCAACTGTTTGTTGAATTTGACTTCACTCATTTAAAAGTATAAACCTATTTAGATTTAAGCTGCAAACTGTGTCGCATTATAGATTGTCTCATGCGGATGACTAAGGTTCAGAAATGAAAATAGGACAACAAAAGTCGATTCAAACTAATGTCGTTTTATGACATGCAAAGAAAGGAGTAAATGTAAATTTGAAAAAAAAGATAATAAAGGTTCTGCAAATAAAGGTGATGCTATGCACGAGAGAAATTAATACAATAAGTATAATGACTGGACTTTTATTATATGCATTTATATAACATTAAACATTTTAAATAAACTTTAGAATAATGTTGATATGACATACATTCAAAATTTCTAGTTTTATGAGAGGCAAACTATTAACTTAAAGGGAATATAGGAACATATTCCATATTTGAAATAGTATACACCGTACTGGTTTGCATACCTGATATTTGACATATATTTCGAGGCTTTGGACAAGTCTACGAACAAAATCAGTTATAAAAATAATTTGTCAAGAAATTTGCAACAGGCATACTCATAACGGTTTGTTCATTTCCAGGGTAATACTGATTGATGTGCAGAAGGATTTGCTTTAAAATAGTGCATTGCCCACATTGTAAATTAATAAATGCACATGTGTGCGCGTAATTGCCGTATCCAAATAGTTTTAAAACTGAAACCGGAAAGGTGTTAAAAATGTGAAATAAAAATCATAATATCCATCTTTTCAACAAAGGAGTTTCTAAGTTCTGATTATTTAACCACTTTCAACAACTTAAATGTAGGACAACACATCTTGCATGTGTTTAATGTAATTTAAGCAATTTACCAAATGTTTCGAAGGAAGTGTTAGGACTACTGAAAAAAGGTCATGTGATGATAATATGAAACAATGAATTTTATGCTGATATACTATTTCTAATTTTGCATCTCAGAATGCTTTTGTAAAACGAGTTGAATTCCGTTGGCCATAGTCAGTATATAAATTAATCATAGTTTCAACTAAATTACTTGCAGGTGTTTCAAATCACTATGATTGTGAAAACAAAGTCATGCTCGAAATGGTTCGGAGGAAGTATTAAGTATTAAGATAAAATTAATGTAAGCATTATTTTAACAAAGTGACCCGTTCTCTGACAGTGCACTTATGTATGGTTTAAAATCCTTTTGGATAAGAACATCAAATAAAAACAATAATGTACTTAATATCTTAACTACTGAAGGATATCCTAGATTAGACCATGTTCTAGATTGAACACCTGTATGGATGTCGAAATGCCTGTTAAAAAAGAAGCTAGTAAATATTAATCATTTGCAAAATTGCATGTTTAGTTTGAATTATAATACATCACCAAGCTCATTTTATAACATTTGCAAAGGGTAAGGAATCATGACCAACCATGGATATATACTATACATTTTGCTTCAGCAATACACGATACGTGTCGTGCCATGTGCATACAGTACAACTAATAAACTAATTGTTCGATTTATAAATAGCACGTTACTCGCAATATGATAATACAGAATCATCAATATTGAATAGATCGGAGCTGTACATTAATCTAAATCTTTGTCTATTTTTGTTATGTTATCGC